>NC_056456.1:42513890-42621381 GCF_018296145.1 Oncorhynchus tshawytscha
TTCTAATACTATTCTAATTCTAATACTATTCTAAATCTAATACTATTCCAATTCTAATACTATTCTAAATCTAATACTATTCTAATTCTAATAATATTCTAATTCTAATACTATTCTAAATCTAATACTATTCTCATTCTAATACTATTCTAATTCTAATACTCTTCTAATTCTAATACTATTCTAATTCTAATACTATTCTAATTCTAATATTATTCTAATTCTAATACTAGTCTAATTATAATACTATTCTAATTATAATACTATTCTAATTCTAATACTATTCTAAATCTAATACTATTCTAATTCTAATACTATTCTAATGCTATTCTAATTCCAATTCTAATACTATTCTAATTCTAATATTATTCCAATTCTAATATTATTCTAATTCTAATACTAGTCTAATTATAATACTATTCTAATTATAATACTATTCTAAAACTATTCTAAATCTATTGTCCAAAATCTACTATTCTACAGTTTTTTTCCAACTGCTTACACACAACATCTTTTCATGTCACACAATTTCTGAAACCTCTCACTGAAAGCGCAAAACTACACACCAAATATCCAAAACCATAAGCTATTTCTCAGCCTTTGACTCAGTTGTCAATTGCATAAAACACTTTTTTCAAAACACTACACACAATTCTCTACCTAAAACACAAAAATCTAACAGGAAGTGACTTGCTTTACTTCCCCAAACAGAACCAATCAAAATACTACACTTATTCACCAGGTCACACACACACTCCTCACATGTGCAAACACTAATAGCTTAACTGATCACCAACCAATCACTGCTTTACTGTAGTACAGGCCTATAAATAGGTCAAAGGTCAGATTACCTGTTTTGAACAATGGATGCCAACAATGGACAGAGAGGTAGGAGGGAGAGGTAGGAGGGAGAGGTAGGAGGGAGAGGAAGAAGAGGACGAAGGCAAAGAAGGAGAGCCATCTCTGATGATATGAGGGCAACACTTGTTGATCATGTGATCAACCATGGTTTGACCATGAGAGAGGCTGGACTGAGAGTCAGTGGCGTCCATAAAATCAAACCTTCAGAAATGAGAACAGGTATGCAACTATCTAATGACTATTTTAGCATTACAGTAATGTACTGTAAAATACGTAGGACTGCATAGTAGTGCATAAACATCTGTAACTCTAAGCCATCCATTTACTGCACTGCATTGAATGAATGAGGTTGGTTATCATGCTGTACTACATTGTTTTGTACATTGTTTACAGTTCCTATGCTGAACACATACTGTGTTTGAATTCTGTAAAGAGTGGAAAGGCAAAGACATCATGGAGGATGAGGACGCTTGTTTACAGATTTACAAGAGACTGCAATTATAAATATGGTTTTGGCCAACAAGGCAATTAGGATCAGAGAGATAAGAGAGCATATCTTGAATAACGACACCATATTTAACAACATCAATGCTGTAAAGCCTGTCGACCATACAACACATCCTCCAACGGCACCGAGTGACGATGAAACAACTTTACTGTCGACCACACAACGCATCCTCCAACGGCACCGAGTGGCGATGAAACAACTTTACTGTCGACCACACAACACATCCTCCAACGGCACCGAGTGACGATGGAACAACTTTACTGTCGACCATACAACACATCCTCCAACGGCACCGAGTGACGATGGAACAACTTTACTGTCGACCACACAACACATCCTCCAACGGCACCGAGTGACGATGGAACAACTTTACTGTCGACCACACAACACATCCTCCAACGGCACCGAGTGACGATGGAACAACTTTACTGTCGACCATACAACGCATTCTCCAACGGCACCGAGTGACGATGAAACAACTTTACTGTCGACCACACAACACATCCTCCAACGGCACCGAGTGACGATGAAACAACTTTACTGTCGACCATACAACACATCCTCCAACGGCACCGAGTGACGATGGAACAACTTTACTGTCGACCACACAACACATCCTCCAACGGCACCGAGTGACGATGGAACAACTTTACTGTCGACCACACAACACATCCTCCAACGGCACCGAGTGACGATGAAACAACTTTACAAGGTGCCATTTGGGAGAAACTCTGACAGAGTCAAGAATATGCGACATGACTTTGTAGAGGTATGTATGCAACACTACTTCCAGTACTTCAGACCATATTTACTCATCTGTATATCCTTTTGTCTGTTACAGAGAGTATTGGAGCTGGATGCCCATGTAATTCGCCATTAATTTATTTATGTGGATGAGGTTGGCTTCAACCTCAACAAAACCAGGCGCCGCGGAAGAAAGGTAATAGGACAGAGGGCAATTACCAATGTCCCTGGACAGCGTGGGGGTAATATAACTATGTGTGCTGCCATCACTCAAAATGGGGTCCTCCATCACAATGCCACACTGGGTCCGTACAACACCGGCCATATGCTCACTTTTCTGGATGCAATTTACACAATGTTTGTCCCTGATCCAGATCAGGAGCCTGCTAGATTTGTGGTTTTATGGGACAATGTTAGTTTTCACCGGGTTGTTCTGGTCCAATACTGATTGCCACCCATCCACAATGTGTAATTTTGTACCTACCCCCATATTCACCTTTTCTAAATCCCATAGAGGAATTCTTCTCAGCCTGGCGCTGGAAAGTGTATGATCGCCAACCCTATGCCCGCATGCCGCTTCTCCAGGCAATGGAGGACGCATTTGGGGACAGAGAGGTTGCCTCTGTCCAAGGTTGGATACTGGGAGATACTTCCCTCCATGTGGGGACAGAGAGGTTGCCTCTGTCCAAGGTTGGATACTGGGAGATACTTCCCTCCATGTGGGGACAGAGAGGTTGCCTCTGTCCAAGGTTGGATACTGGGAGATACTTCCCTCCATGTGGGGACAGAGAGGTTGCCTCTGTCCAAGGTTGGATACGCCATGCTAGGAGATACTTCCCTCCATGTGGGGACATAGAGGTTGCCTCTGTCCAAGGTTGGATACTGGGAGATACTTCCCTCCATGTGGGGACATAGAGGTTGTCTCTGTCCAAGGTTGGATACGCCATGCTAGGAGATACTTCCCTCCATGTGGGGACATAGAGGTTGCCTCTGTCCAAGGTTGGATACACCATGCTAGGCGATACTTCCCTCCATGTGGGGACATAGAGGTTGTCTCTGTCCAAGGTTGGATACGCCATGCTAGGAGATACTTCCCTCCATGTGGGGACATAGAGGTTGCCTCTGTCCAAGGTTGGATACGCCATGCTAGGAGATACTTCCCTCCATGTGGGGACATAGAGGTTGTCTCTGTCCAAGGTTGGATACTGGGAGATACTTCCCTCCATGTGGGGACAGAGAGGTTGGATACGCCATGCTAGGAGATACTTCCCTCCATGTGGGGACATAGAGGTTGTCTCTGTCCAAGGTTGGATACGCCATGCTAGGAGATACTTCCCTCCATGTGGGGACATAGAGGTTGTCTCTGTCCAAGGTTGGATACTGGGAGATACTTCCCTCCATGTGGGGACAGAGAGGTTGTCTCTGTCCAAGGTTGGATACGCCATGCTGGGAGATACTTCCCTCCATGTGGGGACATAGAGGTTGTCTCTGTCCAAGGTTGGATACGCCATGCTGGGAGATACTTCCCTCCATGTGGGGACATAGAGGTTGTCTCTGTCCAAGGTTGGATACGCCATGCTAGGAGATACTTCCCTCCATGTGGGGACATAGAGGTTGTCTCTGTCCAAGGTTGGATACTGGGAGATACTTCCCTCCATGTGGGGACAGAGAGGTTGCCTCTGTCCAAGGTTGGATACGCCATAATAGGAGATACTTCCCTCCATGTGGGGACATAGAGGTTGCCTCTGTCCAAGGTTGGATACTGGGAGATACTTCCCTCCATGTGGGGACAGAGAGGTTGCCTCTGTCCAAGGTTGGATACGCCATGCTAGGAGATACTTCCCTCCATGTGGGGACATAGAGGTTGCCTCTGTCCAAGGTTGGATACTGGGAGATACTTCCCTCCATGTGGGGACATAGAGGTTGTCTCTGTCCAAGGTTGGATACGCCATGCTAGGAGATACTTCCCTCCATGTGGGGACATAGAGGTTGCCTCTGTCCAAGGTTGGATACACCATGCTAGGCGATACTTCCCTCCATGTGGGGACATAGAGGTTGTCTCTGTCCAAGGTTGGATACGCCATGCTAGGAGATACTTCCCTCCATGTGGGGACATAGAGGTTGCCTCTGTCCAAGGTTGGATACGCCATGCTAGGAGATACTTCCCTCCATGTGGGGACATAGAGGTTGTCTCTGTCCAAGGTTGGATACGCCATGCTAGGAGATACTTCCCTCCATGTGGGGACATAGAGGTTGTCTCTGTCCAAGGTTGGATACTGGGAGATACTTCCCTCCATGTGGGGACAGAGAGGTTGCCTCTGTCCAAGGTTGGATACGCCATAATAGGAGATACTTCCCTCCATGTGGGGACATAGAGGTTGTCTCTGTCCAAGGTTGGATACGCCATGCTGGGAGATACTTCCCTCCATGTGGGGACATAGAGGTTGTCTCTGTCCAAGGTTGGATACGCCATGCTAGGAGATACTTCCCTCCATGTGGGGACATAGAGGTTGTCTCTGTCCAAGGTTGGATACTGGGAGATACTTCCCTCCATGTGGGGACAGAGAGGTTGCCTCTGTCCAAGGTTGGATACGCCATAATAGGAGATACTTCCCTCCATGTGGGGACATAGAGGTTGCCTCTGTCCAAGGTTGGATACTGGGAGATACTTCCCTCCATGTGGGGACAGAGAGGTTGCCTCTGTCCAAGGTTGGATACGCCATGCTAGGAGATACTTCCCTCCATGTGGGGACAGAGAGGTTGCCTCTGTCCAAGGTTGGATACTGGGAGATACTTCCCTCCATGTGGGGACAGAGAGGTTGCCTCTGTCCAAGGTTGGATACTGGGAGATACTTCCCTCCATGTGGGGACAGAGAGGTTGCCTCTGTCCAAGGTTGGATACGCCATGCTAGGAGATACTTCCCTCCATGTGGGGACATAGAGGTTGCCTCTGTCCAAGGTTGGATACTGGGAGATACTTCCCTCCATGTGGGGACATAGAGGTTGTCTCTGTCCAAGGTTGGATACGCCATGCTAGGAGATACTTCCCTCCATGTGGGGACATAGAGGTTGCCTCTGTCCAAGGTTGGATACTGGGAGATACTTCCCTCCATGTGGGGACAGAGAGGTTGCCTCTGTCCAAGGTTGGATACGCCATGCTAGGAGATACTTCCCTCCATGTGGGGACATAGAGGTTGCCTCTGTCCAAGGTTGGATACGCCATGCTGGGAGATACTTGATGTTTGGCAAGAGAAAACGTATCTTGTGATGTGGACGAAGTATTGTGGCCAGACCCAGGCCGGAGAAGAGATGAAGAGTAGCTTAACACTGGTGACTGCCCCCCCCCCCTCCTAGAACAACAGTGTTTACATGGTATATCCAAAAATGTACTATTATGAAAGCAGTGTTTGCCATTTGATGCAAATGCTTCATTCTGACATGTGTTTATGGCATTTTGAATGCAGTGTTACATTTTGAAGGAGATGTGAGGCATTTTGAATGCAGTGTTACATTTTGAAGGAGATGTGAGGCATTTTGAATGCAGTGTTACATTTTGAAGGAGATGTGAGGCATTTTGCATTTTGTGTGTGCAGTTTGGGGAATTGTGTGTAGAGTTTTGAAAAAAGGAGAAAGTTTTGAAAACTTGTGTAAGCAGTTGGAAAAAACTAATTCCAATACTATAAATAAAGGAAACACAAACACCGTCTGATGAATTACCAACGTTCCTCCCCATTCCATTCTCTTGGATGTCACAGTGATACATCCACATGACAACAGAGGGCTGCATTTCCCACACATCACCATCACCATAGAAACACCCCAAAGACACCTTTATATCACCTCTAACTGTATGTTGTGTGTGTGTGTGTGTGTGTGTGTGCACACACACACAACATACATACACATCCACAACACACAACATACACACATACACACACACACAACACACAACATACACACACAACACACAACACACACACAACATACACACACACACAACACACAACACACACACAACATACACACACAACACACACAACACACACATACACGCACACATACACACACACAACATACACACACACACACACATACACACACACAACATACACACACACACAACATACACACACACACATACACACACACAACATACACATCCACAACACACAACATACACAGACAACATACACATGCATAACACACACACACAACATACACAACACACACACAACACACACACAACATGCACATACACACACAACATACACACCCAACATACATACACACACCATACACACACACACACACACCATACACACACATCACACACACACACACACAACATACACACACACACACACACACAGCATACACATACACACAACATACACCCACACACATACACACAACATACACACACACACATACACACACACAACATACACACACAAGCAACATACACACACACACATACACAACATATACATACACAACATACACATTCACACACACACAACATACACACACACACACACAACATACACACACACACACACACACACACACACACACAGCATACACATACACACACACACACACAACATACACCCATACACATACACACACACAACATACACCCATACACATACACACATCACACACACACACACACACAACATACACACACACACACACACAGCATACACATACACACAACATACACCCACACACATACACACAACATACACACACACACATACACACACACAACATACACACACAAGCAACATACACACACACACATACACAACATATACATACACAACATACACATTCACACACACACAACATACACATACACATACACATACACACACACACACAACATACACATACACATACACATACACACACACACATCACACACACACACACACAACATACACATACACATACACACACACAACATACACACACAAGCAACATACACACACACACATACACAACATATACATACACAACATACACATTCACACACACACAACATACACACACACACACACAACATACACATACACACACACATACACACAACACACACACATACACACACATACACACAACACACACACACACACACATACACAACACACACACACACACACACACACACAACATACACATACACACACACAACATACACATACACATACACACACACACAACATACACATACACACACAACATACACAACACACACACACACACACAGACCCTGGGGTTAATTTGAAAATCGTTTAAACATGATGCATGAACATGCTCATATCTGTTCCATGACTTAAATGGGATTTGTGCCACAAATCCTAAAACATTAGCATGTGGAAACAGTGCCAAGGAAACAAAACCAAAGCCTGGATTGATGGGAGGGAGGGCTGCTCTGGGGAAAACAGACTGTGGGAGGGAGGGAGGGCGGCTCTGGGGGAAAACAGACTGTGGGAGGGAGGGAGGGAGGGAGGGAGGGAGGGAGGAGGGAGGGCTGCTCTGGGGGAAAACAGACTGTGGGAGGGAGGGAGGGAGGGAGGGAGGGAGGGGGAGGGAAAACAGACTGTGGGAGGGAGGGAGGGAGGGAGGGAGGGAGGAGGGAGGGAGGGCTGCTCTGGGGCTCTGGGGGAACAGACTGTGGGAGGGAGGGAGGGAGGGGGAGGGAGGGAGGGAGGGAGGGAGGGAGGGAGGGAGGGGGGGAGGGAGGGAGGGAGGGAGGAGGGCTGCTCTGGGGGAAAACAGACTGTGGGAGGGAGGGAGGGAGGGAGGGGGAGGGAGGGAGGGAGGGAGGGGGAGGGAGGGAGGGGGAGGGAGGGAGGGAGGGAGGGAGGGAGGGAGGGCTGCTCTGGGGGAAAACAGACTGTGGGAGGGAGGGAGGGAGGGAGGGAGGGCTGCTCTGGGGGAAAACAGACTGTGGGAGGGAGGGAGGGAGGGAGGGAGGGAGGGAGGGAGGGAGGGGGAGGGGGAGGGAGGGAGGGCTGCTCTGGGGGAAAACAGACTGTGGGAGGGAGGGAGGGCTGCTCTGGGGGGGAAAACAGACTGTGGGAGGGAGGGAGGGCTGCTCTGGGGGAAAACAGACTGGGAGGGAGGGAGGGAGGGAGGGCTGCTCTGGGGGAAAACAGACTGTGGGAGGGAGGGAGGGCTGCTCTGGGGGAAAACAGACTGTGGGAGGGAGGGAGGGCTGCTCTGGGGGAAAACAGACTGGGAGGGAGGGAGCGCTGCTCTGGGGGAAAACAGACTGTGGGAGGGAGGGAGGGAGGGCTGCTCTGGGGGAAAACAGACTGTGGGAGGGAGGGAGGGAGGGGGGGGAGAGAAGAAGAGAGAGAGAGAGGACAGAGGGAGAAGTCTCTGTACACAACACTACAACACTGGAGGAGGAGAGAGAGAGAGGACAGAGGGCGAAGTCTCTGTACACAACACTACAACACTGGAGGAGAGAGAGAGAGAGAGGACAGAGGGAGAAGTCTCTGTACACAAGACTACAACACTGGAGGAGGAGAGAGAGAAAGGACAGAGAGAGAAGTCTCTGTACACAACACTACAACACTGGAGGAGGAGAGAGAGAGAGGACAGAGGGCGAAGTCTCTGTACACAACACTACAACACTGGAGGAGAGAGAGAGAGGACAGAGGGAGAAGTCTCTGTACACAACACTACAACACTGGAGGAGAGAGAGAGAGGACAGAGGGAGAAGTCTCTGTACACAACACTACAACACTGGAGGAGGAGAGAGAGGACAGAGGGAGAAGTCTCTGTACACAACACTACAACACTGGAGGAGGAGAGAGAGAGAGGACAGAGGGAGAAGTCTCTGTACACAACACTACAACACTGGAGGAGGAGAGAGAGAGAGAGAGAGAGAGAGAGGACAGAGGGAGAAGTCTCTGTACACAACACTACAACACTGGAGGAGGAGAGAGAGAGAGAGAGAGAGAGAGAGAGGACAGAGGGAGAAGTCTCTGTACACAACACTACAACACTGGAGGAGGAGAGAGAGAGGACAGAGGGAGAAGTGCGTACAAGACTGATGTAGCTGGGTGGGTGGGGTTCAGGCTTCTCAGTGGTACAGAGAGACTGATGTAGCTGGGTGGGTGGGGTTCAGGCTTCTCAGTGGTACAGAGAGACTGATGTAGCTGGGTGGGTGGGGTTCAGGCTTCTCAGTGGTACAGAGAGACTGATGTAGCTGGGTGGGTGGGGTTCAAGCTCCTCAGTGGTACAGAGAGACTGATGTAGCTGGGTGGGTGGGGTTCAGGCTTCTCAGTGGTACAGAGAGACTGATGTAGCTGGGTGGGTGGGGTTCAGGCTCCTCAGTGGTGCAGAGAGACTGATGTAGCTGGGTGGGTGGGGTTCAGGCTTCTCAATGGTACAGAGAGACTGATGTAGCTGGGTGGGTGGGTGGGGTTCAGGCTCCTCAGTGGTACAGAGAGACTGATGTAGCTGGGTGGGTGGGTGGGGTTCAGGCTCCTCAGTGGTACAGAGAGACTGATGTAGCTGGGTGGGGTTCAGGCTCCTCAGTGGTACAGAGAGACTGATGTAGCTGGGTGGGTGGGGTTCAGGCTCCTCAGTGGTACAGAAAGACTGATGTAGCTGGGTGGGTGGGGTTCAGGTTTCTCAGTGGTACAGAGATACTGATGTAGATGGGTGGGTGGGCCCTATTCCCTATATAGTGCACTACTTTAGACCAGAGCCCTATTTCATATATAGTGCACTACTTTAGACCAGAGCCCTATTCCCTATATAGTGCACTACTTTAGACCAGAGCCCTATTCCCTATATAGTGCACTACTATAGACCAGAGCCCTATTCCCTATATAGTGCACTACTTTAGACCAGAGCCCTGTTCCCTATATAGTGCACTACTTTAGACCAGAGCCCTATTCCTTATATAGTGTACTACTATAGACCAGAGCCCTATTCCCTATATAGTGCACTACTTTAGACCAGAGCCCTATTCCCTATATAGTGTACTACTATAGACCAGAGCCCAATTCCCTATATAGTGCACTACTTTAGACCAGAGCCCTATTCCCTATATAGTGCACTACTTTAGACCAAAGCCCTATTCCCTATATAGTGCACTACTATAGACCAGAGCCCTATTCCCTATATAGTGCACTACATTAGACCAGAGCCCTATTCCCTATATAGTGCACTACATTAGACCAGAGCCCTATTCCCTATATAGTGCACTACTATAGACCAGAGCCCTATTCCCTATACAGTACACTACTACTCTTGGCATGCTCTCAGTAGCTTCACCTAGAATGCTTATCCAACAGTCTTGAAGGAGTTCCCACATATGCTGAGCATTTTTTGCTGCTTTTCCTTCACTCTGTGGTCCAACTCATCCCAAACCATCTCAATTGGGTTGAGGTCGGGTGATTGTGGAGGTCAGGTCACCTGACTCAGCCAAGTCATCTGATGCAGCACTCCATCACTCTCCTTCTTGGTCAAATAGCCCTTACACAGCCTGGAGTTGTGTTGGGTCACTGTCCTGTTGAAAAACAAATGATAGTCCCACTATGCGCAAATCCGATGAGATGGTGTATCGCTGCAGAATGCTGTGGTAGCCATTCTGGTTAAGTGTGCCTTGAAATCTGGGTGTTGGGTACTAGGTTGAAATGGGGTGTATGTAGGGTACTAGGTAGTGAATCGGGTGTATGTTGGGTACTAGGTAGAGAATGGGGTGTATGTAGGTACTAGGTAGAGAATGGGGTGTATGTAGGGTACTAGGTAGAGAATGGGGTGTATGTTGGGTACTAGGTAGTGAATGGGGTGTGTGTAGTGTAGTAGGTAGAGAATGGGGTGTATGTTGGGTACTAGGTAGAGAATGGGGTGTATGTTGGGTACTAGGTAGTGAATGGGGTGTATGTAGTGTAGTAGGTAGAGAATGGGGTGTATGTTGGTAGAGAATGGGGTGTATGTTGGGTACTAGGTAGAGAATGGGGTGTATGTAGGGTACTGGGTAGTGAAACGGGTGTATGTTGGGTACTAGGTAGTGAATGGGGTGTATGTTGGGTACTAGGTAGTGAATGGGGTGTATGTTGGGTACTAGGTAGTGAATGGGGTGTATGTTAGGTACTAGGTAGAGAATGGGGTGTATGTAGGGTACTAGGTAGAGAATGGGGTGTATATTGGTAGAGAATGGGGTGTATGTTGGGTACTAGGTAGAGAATGGGATGTATGTTGGTAGAGAATGGGGTGTATGTAGGTATGTTGGGTACTAGGTAGAGAATGGGGTGTATGTTGGTAGAGAATGGGGTGTATATTGGTAGAGAATGGGGTGTATGTAGGTATGTTGGGTACTAGGTAGAGAATGGGGTGTATATTGGTAGAGAATGGGGTGTATGTAGGTATGTTGGGTACTAGGTAGAGAATGGGGTGTATGTAGGTATGTTGGGTACTAGGTAGAGAATGGGGTGTATATTGGTAGAGAATGGGGTGTATGTAGGTATGTTGGGTACTAGGTAGAGAATGGGGTGTATGTTGGTAGAGAATGGGGTGTATGTAGGTACTAGGTAGAGAATGGGGTGTATGTTGGTAGAGAATGGGGTGTATGTAGGTACTAGGTAGAGAATGGGATGTATGTAGGGTACTAGGTAGAGAATGGGATGTATGTAGTGTAGTAGGTAGAGAATAGCTCTCTAGACCCATCTAGTGGTCAGCTCCTGTCATCACTATTACCAGGGACACCACCTGAGACTGAAGAGAAAGCGAAACCTCTCATTCGGTCCTTTTCTCTGGCTCATACAGACTGGGTAGTTGTTAACAACAAAACCAACGCGTGCTCAACTATGGGATAAAACAGACCGGGTTGGCTTAGATTGTTAACAACATGTAAACTATATTAAGTCTCCAGTGTTAATTGAAAACATAAATACATTTGCACAATGAGCACTTGTTGTCTCTCAAATACATCGTTACAGTTGTTGGTTAGATAGCGCGTGATTTTTTGGGGGTTGGCCATATTAGAATTGACATGGAATCAGTCAAAACACCTAAAAAAGACATGGCAACAAGCTGAAACGAGCCACTTACGATTCCCCACATGACAGCTTCTTGTTATTGTTGCCATCTATCTGGCCATCCAGAATCACAACAACACACATTCTTCCTCCCCATTGAAGTAATCAGATCAATTTTGTGACGTTGTCAGGTAACCCATCTATACAGTCAGTGAACTAAGGGGACCAGACCTAGCTGCTATATCGCATAGGTGTCTATGGGAGAGCCACCCCAAGGAGACTGGAACTGTGGCCAATTTCTCAATTTTCATTCAATGGTAAACGGCTTGAGTAAGAAATATTTATTTATTATTTATTTTATTTCTTTGATACAGCCACCTGACTGGGGAACGAGCCCTAGACATCAGTATTTATCCATTATCTTTGATACAGCCACCTGACTGGGGAACGAACCCTAGACATCAGTATTTTCCTCCACAGCATGTCCATTAAAGACTACAAACCTTTGAGTGTGTGGGACAACTAACCAAATCAACTGACGTTCTACATACTACATCATGCAGTCCTTCTGACTGCCCTGTCTGTGAGGAGGACATTACAGGGGTCCCAGTAGAACAGGGCAGTACGGTGGCCCAGAGTGGACACACACTGGCTTTTAGGACACATATTAAACTGGACAGACAGAGAGACAACAAAATAAGAGTCTGTAGTAATTATAATAAAACATTGGATTTAAAGACACTTTCAAAGAGAGGATACTACAGTGAGCAATTAAAAGCTACTTAGCTAACCTATGGCTGAGTGAGGGCTGAGACAGACAGAATGAGACTATTGGCTGAGTGAGGGCTTTGAACAAACAGAATGAGACTATTGGCTGAGTGAGGGCTGAGACAAACAGAATGAGACTATTGGCTGAGTGAGGGCTTTGACAAACAGAATGAGACTATTGGCTGAGTGAGGGCTGTGACAAACAGAATGAGACTATTGGCTGAGTGAGGGCTGTGAACAAAAACAGAATGAGACTATTGGCTGAGTGAGGGCTGAGACAAACAGAATGAGACTATTGGCTGAGTGAGGGCTGTGAACAAACAGAATGAGACTATTGGCTGAGTGAGGGCTGAGACAAACAGAATGAGACTATTGGCTGAGTGAGGGCTGTGAACAAACAGAATGAGACTATTGGCTGAGTGAGGGCTGAGACAAACAGAATGAGACTATTGGCTGAGTGAGGGCTGAGACAAACAGAATGAGACTATTGGCTGAGTGAGGGCTGTGAACAAACAGAATGAGACTATTGGCTGAGTGAGGGCTGAGACAAACAGAATGAGACTATTGGCTGAGTGAGGGCTGAGACAAACAGAATGAGACTATTGGCTGAGTGAGGGCTGAGACAAACAGAATGAGACTATTGGCTGAGTGAGGGCTGAGACAAACAGAATGAGACTATTGGCTGAGTGAGGGCTTTGAACAAACAGAATGAGACTATTGGCTGAGTGAGGGCTTTGAACAAACAGAATGAGACTATTGGCTGAGTGAGGGCTGTGACAAACAGAATGAGACTATTGGCTGAGTGAGGGCTGTGAACAAACAGAATGAGACTATTGGCTGAGTGAGGGCTGAGACAAACAGAATGAGACTATTGGCTGAGTGAGGGCTGTGAACAAACAGAATGAGACTATTGGCTGAGTGAGGGCTGAGACAAACAGAATGAGACTATTGGCTGAGTGAGGGCTGAGACAAACAGAATGAGACTATTGGCTGAGTGAGGGCTGTGAACAAACAGAATGAGACTATTGGCTGAGTGAGGGCTGAGACAAACAGAATGAGACTATTGGCTGAGTGAGGGCTGTGAACAAACAGAATGAGACTATTGGCTGAGTGAGGGCTGTGAACAAACAGAATGAGACTATTGGCTGAGTGAGGGCTGTGAACAAACAGAATGAGACTATTGGCTGAGTGAGGGCTGAGACAAACAGAATGAGACTATTGGCTGAGTGAGGGCTGAGACAAACAGAATGAGACTATTGGCTGAGTGAGGGCTGTGAACAAACAGAATGAGACTATTGGCTGAGTGAGGGCTGAGACAAACAGAATGAGATTATTGGCTCTGTGTTCGTTCTCATTTATCATCATACTGTAGGCTCTGTGTTCTCATTTCACAACATACTGTAGGCTCTGTGTTCGTTCTCATTTCACAACATACTGTAGGGTCTGTGTTCCTTCTCATTTCACATCATACTGTAGGCTCTGTGTTCCTTCTCATTTCACATCATACTGTAGGCTCTGTGTTCGTTCTCATTTCACATCATACTGTAGGCTCTGTGTTCGTTCTCATTTCACATCATACTGTAGGCTCTGTGTTCGTTCTCATTTCACAACATACTGTAGGCTGTGTTCTCATTTCACATCATACTGTAGGCTCTGTGTTCGTTCTCATTTCACATCATACTGTAGGCTCTGTGTTCGTTCTCATTTCACAACATACTGTAGGCTGTGTTCTCATTTCACATCATACTGTACGGTCTGTGTTCCTTCTCATTTCACATCATACTGTAGGGTCTGTGTTCGTTCTCATTTCACAACATACTGTAGGCTCTGTGTTCCTTCTCATTTCACAACATACTGTAGGGTCTGTGTTCCTTCTCATTTCACATCATACTGTAGGGTCTGTGTTCCTTCTCATTTCACAACATACTGTAGGCTGTGTTCTCATTTCACATCATACTGTACGGTCTGTGTTCCTTCTCATTTCACATCATACTGTAGGCTCTGTGTTCGATCACATTTCACATCATACTGTAGGGTCTGTGTTCCTTCTCATTTCACATCATACTGTAGGGTCTGTGTTCCTTCTCATTTCACATCATACTGTAGGGTCTGTGTTCCTTCTCATTTCACATCATACTGTAGGGTCTGTGTTCCTTCTCATTTCACATCATACTGTAGGCTGTGTTCTCATTTCACATCATACTGTAGGCTCTGTGTTCCTTCTCATTCCAATCTAGGGATGCACCAATGTGGAATCCTGTGACAATTTCCAATATTTTCTTTGTAATATGGTCTTTTAACCACTCTAGCACAGATACAAATCCCCGTTCCCGTTCATAACAAGGATAATAAGGAAACATGTCAAACGACATGAATATGGGAAAGGTGTATTTGAAAACAGGAAAATGTCAGGAAAGATCAGCAGGTTATTTCCACGTAATTGTGTGATAATATCTGTATTGTTTTCAACTGTGGTTTTATCACTAGCCATGGTGTTCTCTAGCCATGGTGTTCTCTAGCCATGGTGTTCTATGGTGTTCCATGGTGTTCTCTAGCCGTGGTGTTCTCTAGCCATGGTGTTCTCTAGCCATGGTGTTCTATGGTGTTCCATGGTGTTCTCTAGCCGTGGTGTTCTCTAGCCATGGTGTTCTCTAGCCATGGTGTTCTCTAGCCATGGTGTTCTCTAGCCATGGTGTTCTCTAGCCATGGTGTTCTATGGTGTTCCATGGTGTTCTCTAGCCGGTGTTCCATGGTGTTCTCTAGCCACGGTGTTCTCTAACCATGGTGTTCTCTAACCATGGTGTTCTCTAACCATGGTGTTCCATGGTGTTCTCTAGCCATGGTGTTCTCTAGCCATGGTGTTCTCTAGCCATGGTGTTCTCTAACCATGGTGTTCTTCCATGGTGTTCTCTAGCCATGGTGTTCTCTAGCCATGGTGTTCTCTAGCCATGGTGTTCCATGGTGTTCTCTAACCATGGTGTTCTCTAGCCATGGTGTTCTCTAACCATGGTGTTCTCTAGCCATGGTGTTCCATGGTGTTCTCTAGCCACGGTGTTCTCTAGCCATGGTGTTCTCTAGCCATGGTGTTCCATGGTGTTCTCTAGCCATGGTGTTCCATGGTGTTCTCTAAACATGGTGTTCTCTAGCCACGGTGTTCTCTAGCCATGGTGTTCCATGGTGTTGTCTAGCCATGGTGTTCCATGGTGTTCTCTAACCATGGTGTTCTCTAGCCACGGTGTTCCATGGTGTTCTCTAACCATGGTGTTCCATGGTGTTCTCTAGCCAAGGTGTTCTCTAGCCATGGTGTTCTCTAGCCATGGTGTTCCATGGTGTTCTCTAAACATGGTGTTCTCTAGCCACGGTGTTCTCTAGCCATGGTGTTCCATGGTGTTGTCTAGCCATGGTGTTCCATGGTGTTCTCTAACGATGGTGTTCTTTAGCCATGGTGTTCTCTAGCCATGTTGTTCTCTAGCCATGGTGTTCCATGGTGTTCTCTAACCATGGTGTTCTCTAGCCATGGTGTTCTCTAACCATGGTGTTCTCTATCCATGGTGTTCCATGGTGTTCTCTAGCAATGGTGTTCTCTAGCCATGGTGTTCCATGGTGTTCTCTAACAATGGTGTTCCATGGTGTTCTCTAGCCATGGTGTTCCATGGTGTTCTCTAACCATGGTGTTCTCTAGCCATGGTGTTCTCTAACCATGGTGTTCTCTATCCATGGTGTTCCATGGTGTTCTCTAGCAATGGTGTTCTCTAGCCATGGTGTTCCATGGTGTTCTCTAACAATGGTGTTCCATGGTGTTCTCTATCCATGGTGTTCCATGGTGTTCTCTAGCAATGGTGTTCTCTAGCCATGGTGTTCCATGGTGTTCTCTAGCCATGGAGTTCCATGGTGTTTCCTAGCCACGGTGTTCCATGGTGTTCTCTAACCATGGTGTTCTCTAGCCATGGTGTTCCATGGTGTTCTCTAGCCATGGTGTTCTCTAGCCATGGTGTTCCATGGTGTTCTCTAGCCATGGTGTTCTCTAGCCATGGTGTTCCATGGTGTTCTCTAGCCATGGTGTTCCATGGTGTTCTCTAGCCATGGTGTTCCATGGTGTTCTCTAGCCATGGTGTTCTCTAGCCATGGTTTTCTCTAGCCATGGTGTTCTCTAGCCATGGTGTTCTCTAGCCATGGTGTTCTCTAGCCATGGTGTTCCATGGTGTTCTCTAAACATGGTGTTCTCTAGCCACGGTGTTCTCTAGCCATGGTGTTCTCTAGCCATGGTGTTCCATGGTGTTCTCTAGCCATGGTGTTCCATGGTGTTCTCTAGCCATGGTGTTCTCTAGCCACGGTGTTCCATGGTGTTCTCTAAACATGGTGTTCTCTAGCCATGGTGTTCCATGCTGTTCTCTAGCCATGGTGTTATCTAGCCATGGTGATCCATGGTGTTCGCTAAACATGGTGTTCTCTAGCCATGGTGTTCTCTAGCCATGGTGTTCCATGGTGTTCTCTAAACATGGTGTTCTCTAGCCATGGTGTTCCATGGTGTTATCTAAACATGGTGTTCTCTAGCCATGGTGTTCCATGGTGTTATCTAAACATGGTGTTCTCTAGCCATGGTGTTCCATGGTGTTCTCTAAGCATGGTGTTCTCTAGCCATGGTGTTCCATGGTGTTCTCTAGCCATGTTGTTCTCTAGCCATGGTGTTCCATGGTGTTCTCTAAACATGGTGTTCTCTAGCCATGGTGTTCTCTAGCCATGGTGTTCTCTAGCCATGGTGTTCCATGGTGTTCTCTAAACATGGTGTTCTCTAGCCATGGTGTTCCATGGTGTTCTCTAAACATGATGTTCTCTAGCCATGGTGTTCTCTAGCCATGGTGTTCCATGGTGTTCTCTAGCCATGGTGTTCCATGGTGTTCTATGGTGTTCTCTAACCATGATGTTCTATGGTGTTCTATGGTGTTCTCTAGCCATGATGTTCCATGGTGTTCTCTAGCCATGGTGTTCCATGGTGTTTTCTAGCCATGGTGTTCCATGGTGTTCTATGGTGTTCTCTAGCCATGATGTTCCATGGTGTTCTCTAGCCATGGTGTTCCATGGTGTTCTCTAGCCATGGTGTTCCATGGTGTTCTCTAGCCATGGTGTTCTCTAGCCATGGTGTTCTCTAGACATGGTGTTCTCTAGCCATGGTGTTCTCTAGCCATGGTGTTCTATGGTGTTCCATGGTGTTCTCTAGCCATGGTGTTCCATGGTGTTCTCTAGCCATGGTGTTCTCTAGCCATGGTGTTCTCTAACCATGGTGTTCTCTAACCATGGTGTTCTCTAACCATGGTGTTCCATGGTGTTCTCTAGCCATGGTGTTCTCTAGCCATGGTGTTCTCTAGCCATGGTGTTCTCTAACCATGGTGTTCCATGGTGTTCTCTAGCCATGGTGTTCTCTAGCCATGGTGTTCTCTAGCCATGGTGTTCCATGGTGTTCTCTAACCATGGTGTTCTCTAGCCATGGTGTTCTCTAACCATGGTGTTCTCTAGCCATGGTGTTCCATGGTGTTCTCTAGGTGTTCCATGGTGTTCTCTAGCCATGGTGTTCTCTATGGTGTTCATGGTGTTCCATGGTGTTCTCTAGCCATGGTGTTCCATGGTGTTCTCTAAACATGGTGTTCTCTAGCCATGGTGTTCTCTAGCCATGGTGTTCCATGGTGTTCTAGCCATGGTGTTCCATGGTGTTCTCTAACCATGGTGTTCTCTAGCCACGGTGTTCCATGGTGTTCTCTAACCATGGTGTTCCATGGTGTTCTCTAGCCAAGGTGTTCTCTAGCCATGGTGTTCTCTAGCCATGGTGTTCCATGGTGTTCTCTAAACATGGTGTTCTCTAGCCACGGTGTTCTCTAGCCATGGTGTTCCATGGTGTTGTCTAGCCATGGTGTTCCATGGTGTTCTCTAACCATGGTGTTCTCTAGCCATGTTGTTCCATGGTGTTCTTTAGCCATGGTGTTCTCTAGCCATGTTGTTCTCTAGCCATGGTGTTCCATGGTGTTCTCTAACCATGGTGTTCTCTAGCCATGGTGTTCTCTAACCATGGTGTTCTCTATCCATGGTGTTCCATGGTGTTCTCTAGCAATGGTGTTCTCTAGCCATGGTGTTCCATGGTGTTCTCTAACAATGGTGTTCCATGGTGTTCTCTAGCCATGGTGTTCCATGGTGTTCTCTAACCATGGTGTTCTCTAGCCATGGTGTTCTCTAACCATGGTGTTCTCTAGCCATGGTGTTCCATGGTGTTCTCTAGCAATGGTGTTCTCTAGCCATGGTGTTCCATGGTGTTCTCTAACAATGGTGTTCCATGGTGTTCTCTATCCATGGTGTTCCATGGTGTTCTCTAGCAATGGTGTTCTCTAGCCATGGTGTTCCATGGTGTTCTCTAGCCATGGAGTTCCATGGTGTTTTCTAGCCACGGTGTTCCATGGTGTTCTCTAACCATGGTGTTCTCTAGCCATGGTGTTCCATGGTGTTCTCTAGCCATGGTGTTCTCTAGCCATGGTGTTCCATGGTGTTCTCTAGCCATAGTGTTCTCTAGCCATGGTGTTCCATGGTGTTCTCTAGCCATGGTGTTCCACGGTGTTCTCTAGCCATGGTGTTCCATGGTGTTCTCTAGCCATGGTGTTCTCTAGCCATGGTTTTCTCTAGCCATGGTGTTCTCTAGCCATGGTGTTCTCTAGCCATGGTGTTCTCTAGCCATGGTGTTCCATGGTGTTCTCTAAACATGGTGTTCTCTAGCCACTGTGTTCTCTAGCCATGGTGTTCCATGGTGTTTTCTAGCCATGGTGTTCCATGGTGTTCTCTAGCCATGGTGTTCTCTAGCCACGGTGTTCCATGGTGTTCTCTAAACATGGTGTTCTCTAGCCATGGTGTTCTCTAGCCATGGTGTTCCATGCTGTTCTCTAGCCATGGTGATCCATGGTATTCTCTAAACATGGTGTTCTCTAGCCATGGTGTTCTCTAGCCATGGTGTTCCATGGTGTTCTCTAAACATGGTGTTCTCTAGCCATGGTGTTCCATGGTGTTCTCTAAACATGGTGTTCTCTAGCCATGGTGTTCCATGGTGTTCTCTAAACATGGTGTTCTCTAGCCATGGTGTTCCATGGTGTTCTCTAAACTTGGTGTTCTCTAGCCATGGTGTTCTCTAGCCATGGTGTTCTCTAGCCATGGTGTTCTCTAGCCATGGTGTTCCATGGTGTTCTCTAAACTTGGTGTTCTCTAGCCATGGTGTTCTCTAGCCATGGTGTTCTCTAGCCATGGTGTTCCATGGTGTTCTCTAAACATGGTGTTCTCTAGCCATGGTGTTCCATGGTGTTCTCTAAACATGATGTTCTCTAGCCATGGTGTTCTCTAGCCATGGTGTTCCATGGTGTTCTCTAACCATGATGTTCTATGGTGTTCTATGGTGTTCTCTAGCCATGATGTTCCATGGTGTTCTCTAGCCATGGTGTTCCATGGTGTTTTCTAGCCATGGTGTTCCATGGTGTTCTATGGTGTTCTCTAGCCATGATGTTCCATGGTGTTCTCTAGCCATGGTGTTCCATGGTGTTCTCTAGCCATGGTGTTCTATGGTGTTCTCAAGCCATGATGTTCCATGGTGTTCTCTAGCCATGGTGTTCCATGGTGTTCTCTAGCCATGATGTTCCATGGTGTTCTCTAGCCATGGTGTTCCATGGTGTTCTCTAGCCATGGTGTTCCATGGTGTTCTCTAGCCATGGTGTTCTATGGTGTTCTATAGCCATGGTGTTCTATGGTGTTCTCTAGCCATGGTGTTCCATGGTGTTCTCTAGCCATGGTGTTCCATGGTGTTCTCTAGCCATGGTGCTCTCTAGCCATGGTGTTCTCTAGCCATGGTGTTCCATGGTGTTCTCTAGCCATGGTGTTCTCTAGCCATGGTGTTCTCTAGCCATGGTGTTCCATGGTGTTCTCTAGCCATGGTGTTCCATGGTGTTCTCTAGCCATGGTGTTCTCTAGCCATGGTGTTCCATGGTGTTCTCTAGCCATGGTGTTCCATGGTGTTCTCTAGCCATGGTGTTCCATGGTGTTCTCTAGCCATGGTGTTCTATGGTGTTCTATGGTGTTCTCTAACAATGATGTTCTATGGTGTTCTATGGTGTTCTCTAGCCATGATGTTCCATGGTGTTCTCTAGCCATGGTGTTCCATGGTGTTCTCTAGCCATGGTGTTCTATGGTGTTCTCAAGCCATGATGTTCCATGGTGTTCTCTAGCCATGGTGTTCCATGGTGTTCTCTAGCCATGGTGTTCCATGGTGTTCTATGGTGTTCTCTAGCCATGATGTTCCATGGTGTTCTCTAGCCATGGTGTTCCATGGTGTTCTCTAGCCATGGTGTTCTATGGTGTTCTCAAGCCATGATGTTCCATGGTGTTCTCTAGCCATGGTGTTCCATGGTGTTCTCTAGCCATGATGTTCCATGGTGTTCTCTAGCCATGGTGTTCCATGGTATTCTCTAGCCATGGTGTTCCATGGTGTTCTCTAGCCATGGTGTTCTATGGTGTTCTATAGCCATGGTGTTCTTTGGTGTTCTCTAGCCATGGTGTTCCATGGTGTTCTCTAGCCATGGTGTTATCTAGCCATGGTGTTCTCCAGCCATGGTGTTCCATCGTGTTCTCTAGCCATGGTGCTCTCTAGCCATGGTGTTCTCTAGCCATGGTGTTCCATGGTGTTCTCTAGCCATGGTGTTCCATGGTGTTCTATGGTGTTCTCTAGCCATGATGTTCCATGGTGTTCTCTAGCCATGGTGTTCCATGGTGTTCTCTTGCCATGGTGTTCTATGGTGTTCTCAAGCCATGATGTTCCATGGTGTTCTCTAGCCATGATGTTCCATGGTGTTCTCTAGCCATGGTGTTCCATGGTGTTCTCTAGCCATGGTGTTCCATGGTGTTCTCTAGCCATGGTGTTCTATGGTGTTCTATAGCCATGGTGTTCTTTGGTGTTCTCTAGCCATGGTGTTCCATGGTGTTCTCTAGCCATGGTGTTATCTAGCCATGGTGTTCTCTAGCCATGGTGTTCCATCGTGTTCTCTAGCCATGGTGTTCTAGCCATGGTGTTCTCCAGCCATGGTGTTCCATGGTGTTCTCTAGCCATGGTGTTCTCTATCCATGGTGTTCTCTAGCCATGGTGTTCCATGGTGTTCTCTAACCATGGTGTTCTCTAGCTGGTGTTCTCTAACCATGGTGTTCTCTATTCATGGTGTTCCATGGTGTTCTCTAGCCATGGTGTTCTCTAGCCATGGTGTTCTCTAGCCATGGTGTTCCATGGTGTTCTCTAAACATGGTGTTCTCTAGCCATGGTGTTCCATGGTGTTCTCTAAACATGATGTTCTCTAGCCATGGTGTTCTCTAGCCATGGTGTTCCATGGTGTTCTCTAGCCATGGTGTTCCATGGTGTTCTATGGTGTTCTCTAACCATGATGTTCTATGGTGTTCTATGGTGTTCTCTGATGTTCCATGGTGTTCTCTAGCCATGGTGTTCCATGGTGTTCTCTAGCCATGGTGTTCTCTCAAGCCATGATGTTCCATGGTGTTCTCTAGCCATGATGTTCCATGGTGTTCTCTAGCCATGGTGTTCCATGGTGTTCTCTAGCCATGGTGTTCCATGGTGTTCTCTAGCCATGGTGTTCTATGGTGTTCTATAGCCATGGTGTTCTTTGGTGTTCTCTAGCCATGGTGTTCCATGGTGTTCTCTAGCCATGGTGTTATCTAGCCATGGTGTTCTCCAGCCATGGTGTTCCATCGTGTTCTCTAGCCATGGTGCTCTCTAGCCATGGTGTTCTCCAGCCATGGTGTTCCATGGTGTTCTCTAGCCATGGTGTTCTCTATCCATGGTGTTCTCTAGCCATGGTGTTCCATGGTGTTCTCTAACCATGGTGTTCTCTAGCTATGGTGTTCTCTAACCATGGTGTTCTCTATTCATGGTGTTCCATGGTGTTCTCTAGCCATGGTGTTCCATGGTGTTCTCTAAACATGGTGTTCTCTAGCCATGGTGTTCCATGGTGTTCTCTAAACATGGTGTTCTCTAGCCATGGTGTTCTCTAGCCATGGTGTTCCATGGTGTTCTCTAGCCATGGTGTTCCATGGTGTTCTATGGTGTTCTCTAACCATGATGTTCTATGGTGTTCTATGGTGTTCTCTAGCCATGGTGTTCCATGGTGTTCTCTAGCCATGGTGTTCCATGGTGTTTCTAGCCATGGTGTTCCATGGTGTTCATGGTGTTCTCTAGCCATGGTGTTCCATGGTGTTCTCTAGCCATGGTGTTCCATGGTGTTCTCTAGCCATGGTGTTCTATGGTGTTCTCTAGCCATGATGTTCCATGGTGTTCTCTAGCCATGGTGTTCCATGGTGTTCTCTAGCCATGGTGTTCCATGGTGTTCTATGGTGTTCTCTAGCCATGATGTTCCATGGTGTTCTCTAGCCATGGTGTTCCATGGTGTTCTCTAGCCATGGTGTTCTATGGTGTTCTCTAGCCATGGTGTTCCATGGTGTTCTCTAGCCATGGTGTTCCATGGTGTTCTCTAGCCATGGTGTTCCATGGTGTTCTCTAGCCATGGTGTTCCATGGTGTTCTCTAGCCATGGTGTTCCATGGTGTTCTCTAGCCATGGTGTTCTATGGTGTTCTATAGCCATGGTGTTCTTTGGTGTTCTCTAGCCATGGTGTTCCATGGTGTTCTCTAGCCATGGTGTTATCTAGCCATGGTGTTCTCCAGCCATGGTGTTCCATCGTGTTCTCTAGCCATGGTGCTCTCTAGCCATGGTGTTCTCTAGCCATGGTGTTCCATGGTGTTCTCTAGCCATGGTGTTCCATGGTGTTCTATGGTGTTCTCTAGCCATGATGTTCCATGGTGTTCTCTAGCCATGGTGTTCCATGGTGTTCTCTTGCCATGGTGTTCTATGGTGTTCTCAAGCCATGATGTTCCATGGTGTTCTCTAGCCATGATGTTCCATGGTGTTCTCTAGCCATGGTGTTCCATGGTGTTCTATGGTGTTCTCTAGCCATGGTTCCATGTGTTCTCTAGCCATGGTGTTCCATGGTGTTCTCTAGCCATGGTGTTCTATGGTGTTCTCTAAGCCATGATGTTCCATGGTGTTCTCTAGCCATGGTGTTCCATGGTGTTCTCTAGCCATGATGTTCCATGTGTTCTCTAGCCATGGTGTTCCATGGTGTTCTCTAGCCATGGTGTTCCATGGTGTTCTCTAGCCATGGTGTTCTATGGTGTTCTATAGCCATGGTGTTCTTTGGTGTTCTCTAGCCATGGTGTTCCATGGTGTTCTCTAGCCATGGTGTTATCTAGCCATGGTGTTCTCTAGCCATGGTGTTCCATCGTGTTCTCTAGCCATGGTGTTCTAGCCATGGTGTTCTCTAGCCATGGTGTTCCATGGTGTTCTCTAGCCATGGTGTTCCATGGTGTTCTATGGTGTTCTCTAGCCATGGTGTTCCATGGTGTTCTCTAGCCATGGTGTTCCATGGTGTTCTCTAGCCATGGTGTTCTATGGTGTTCTCAAGCCATGATGTTCCATGGTGTTCTCTAGCCATGGTGTTCCATGGTGTTCTCTAGCCATGGTGTTCCATGGTGTTCTCTAGCCATGGTGTTCTATGGTGTTCTAGCCATGGTGTTCCATGGTGTTCTCTAGCCATGGTGTTCCATGGTGTTCTCTAGCCATGGTGTTATCTAGCCATGGTGTTCTCAGCCATGGTGTTCCATCGTGTTCTCTAGCCATGGTGTTCTAGCCATGGTGTTCTCCAGCCATGGTGTTCCATGGTGTTCTCTAGCCATGGTGTTCTCTATCCATGGTGTTCTCTAGCCATGGTGTTCCATGGTGTTCTCTAGCCATGGTGTTCTCTAGCCATGGTGTTCTCTAACCATGGTGTTCTCTATTCATGGTGTTCCATGGTGTTCTCTAGCCATGGTGTTCTCTAGCCATGGTGTTCTCTAGCCATGGTGTTCCATGGTGTTCTCTAAACATGGTGTTCTCTAGCCATGGTGTTCTCTAAACATGATGTTCCATGGTGTTCTCTAGCCATGGTGTTCCATGGTGTTCTCTAGCCATGGTGTTCCATGGTGTTCTATGGTGTTCTCTAACCATGATGTTCTATGGTGTTCTATGGTGTTCTCTAGCCATGATGTTCCATGGTGTTCTCTAGCCATGGTGTTCCATGGTGTTCTCTAGCCATGGTGTTCCATGGTGTTCTATGGTGTTCTCTAGCCATGATGTTCCATGGTGTTCTCTAGCCATGGTGTTCCATGGTGTTCTCTAGCCATGGTGTTCTATGGTGTTCTCAAGCCATATGTTCCATGGTGTTCTCTAGCCATGGTGTTCCATGGTGTTCTCTAGCCATGATGTTCCATGGTGTTCTCTAGCCATGGTGTTCCATGGTGTTCTCTAGCCATGGTGTTCCATGGTGTTCTCTAGCCATGGTGTTCTATGGTGTTCTATAGCCATGGTGTTCTATGGTGTTCTCTAGCCATGGTGTTCCATGGTGTTCTCTAGCCATGGTGTTCCATCTGTTCTCTAGCCATGGTGCTCTCTAGCCATGGTGTTCTCTAGCCATGGTGTTCCATGGTGTTCTCTAGCCATGGTGTTCTCTAGCCATGGTGTTCTCTAGCCATGGTGTTCTCTAGCCATGGTGTTCTCCAGCCATGGTGTTCTCTAGCCATGGTGTTCTCTATCCATGGTGTTCTCTAGCCATGGTGTTCCATGGTGTTCTCTAACCATGGTGTTCTCTAGCTATGGTGTTCTCTAACCATGGTGTTCTCTATTCATGGTGTTCCATGGTGTTCTCTCGCCATGGTGTTCTCTAGCCATGGTGTTCCATGGTGTTCTCTAGCCATGGAGTTCCATGGTATTTTCTAGCCACGCTGTTCCATGGTGTTCTCTAACCATGGTGTTCTCTAGCCATGGTGTTCTCTAACCATGGTGTTCTCTAGCCATGTTGTTCCATGGTGTTCTCTAGCCATGGTGTTCTCTAGCCATGGTGTTCCATGGTGTTCTCTAGCCATGGTGTTCCATGGTGTTCTCTAACCATGGTGTTCTCTAGCCATGGTGTTCCATGGTGTTCTCTAACCATGGTGTTCTCTAGCCATGGTGTTCCATGGTGTTCTCTAGCCATGGTGTTCCATGGTGTTCTCTAGCCATGGTGTTCCATGGTGTTCTCTAGCCATGGTGTTCTATGGTGTTCTATAGCCATGGTGTTCTATGGTGTTCTCTAGCCACGGTGTTCCATGGTGTTCTCTAGCCATGGTGTTATCTAGCCATGGTGTTCTCCAGCCATGGTGTTCCATCGTGTTCTCTAGCCATGGTGCTCTCTAGCCATGGTGTTCTCTATTCATGGTGTTCCATGGTGTTCTCTAGCCATGGTGTTCTCTAGCCATGGTGTTCCATGGTGTTCTCTAGCCATGGAGTTCCATGGTATTTTCTAGCCACGCTGTTCCATGGTGTTCTCTAACCATGGTGTTCTCTAGCCATGGTGTTCTCTAACCATGGTGTTCTCTAGCCATGTTGTTCCATGGTGTTCTCTAGCCATGGTGTTCTCTAGCCATGGTGTTCCATGGTGTTCTCTAGCCATGGTGTTCCATGGTGTTCTCTAAACATGGTGTTCTCTCCATGGTGTTCCATGGTGTTCTCTAGCCATGGTGTTCCATGGTGTTCTCCATGGTGTTCCATGCCATGGTGTTCCATGGTGTTCTCTAGCCATGGTGTTCTCTAGCCATGGTGTTCTCTAGCCATGGTGTTCCATGGTGTTCTCTAAATGGTGTTCTCTAGCCATGGTGTTCCATGGTGTTCTCTAAACATGGTGTTCTCTAGCCACGGTGTTCTCTAGCCATGGTGTTCCATGGTGTTCTCTAAACATGGTGTTCTCTAGCCATGGTGTTCTCTAGCCATGGTGTTCTCTAGCCATGGTGTTCTCTAGCCACAGTGTTCTCTAGCCATGGTGTTCTCTAGCCATGGTGTTCTCTAGCCATGGTGTTCCATGGTGTTCTCTATGGTGTTCTCTAGCCATGGTGTTCTCTAGCCATGGTGTTCTCTAGCCATGGTGTTCCATGGTGTTCTGTAGCCATGGTGTTCTCTAGCCATGGTGTTCCATGGTGTTCTCTAGCCATGGTGTTCTCTAGCCATGGTGTTCTCTCTAGCCATGGTGTTCTCTATGGTGTTCTCTAGCCATGGTGTTCCATGGTGTTCTCTAGCCATGGTGTTCTCTAGCCATGGTGTTCTCTAGCCATGGTGTTCTCTAGCCATGGTGTTCCATGGTGTTCTCTAGCCTGGTGTTCCATGGTGTTCTCTAGCCATGGTGTTCTCTAGCCATGGTGTTCTCTAGCCACGGTGTTCCATGGTGTTCTCTAGCCATGGTGTTCTCTAGCCATGGTGTTCTCTAGCCATGGTGTTCCATGGTGTTCTCTAAAAATGGTGTTCTCTAGCCATGGTGTTCCATGGTGTCTCTAAACATGGTGTTCTCTAGCCACAGTGTTCTCTAGCCATGGTGTTCTCTAAACATGGTGTTCTCTAGCCATGGTGTTCTCTAGCCATGGTGTTCTCTAGCCATGGTGTTCCATGGTGTTCTCTAGCCATGGTGTTCTCTAGCCACAGTGTTCTCTAGCCATGGTGTTCTCTAGCTATGGTGTTCTCTAGCCATGGTGTTCCATGGTGTTCTCTAAACATGGTGTTCTCTAGCCACAGTGTTCTCTAGCCATGGTGTTCTCTAGCCATGGTGTTCTCTAGCCATGGTGTTCTATAGCCATGGTGTTCTCTAGCCATGGTGTTCTCTAGCCACAGTGTTCCATGGTGTTCTCTAAACATGGTGTTCTCTAGCCATGGTGTTCTCTAGACATGGTGTTCCATGGTGTTCTCTAGCCATGGTGTTCCATGGTGTTCTCTAGCCATGGTGTTCTATGGTGTTCTCTAGCCATGGTGTTCTATGGTGTTCTCTAGCCATGGTGTTCTCTAGCCATGGTGTTCTCTAGCCATGGTGTTCTCTAGCCATGGTGTTCCATCGTGTTCTCTAGACATGGTGTTCTCTAGCCATGGTGTTCCATAGTATTCTCTAGCCATGGTGTTCTCTAGCCATGGTGTTCTCTAGCCATGGTGTTCTCTAGCCACGGTGTTCCATGGTGTTCTCTAACCATGGTGTTCCATGGTGTTCTCTAGCCATGGTGTTCTCTAGCCATGGTATTCCATGGTGTTCTCTAACCATGGTGTTCTCTAACCATGGTGTTCTCTAGCCATGGTGTTCTCTAACCATGGTGTTCTCTAGCCATGATGTTCCATGGTGTTCTCTAGCCATGGTGTTCTCTAGCCATGGTGTTCCATGGTGTTTTCTAGCCACAGTGTTCCATGGTGTTCTCTAGCCATGGTGTTCCATGGTGTTCTCTAGCCATGGTGTTCTCTAGCCATGGTGTTCCATGGTGTTCTCTAGCCATGGTGTTCCATGGTGTTTTCTAGCCACGGTGTTCCATGGTGTTCTCTAACCATGGTGTTCTCTAACCATGGTGTTCTCTAGCCATGGTGTTCCATGGTGTTCTCTAGCCATGGTGTTCTCTAGCCATGGTGTTCCATGGTGTTCTCTAGCCATGGTGTTCCATGGTGTTCTCTAAACATGGTGTTCTCTAGCCATGGTGTTCCATGGTGTTCTCTAGCCATGGTGTTCTCTATCCCCGGTGTTCTCTAGCCATGGTGTTCCATGGTGTTCTCTAGCCATGGTGTTCCATGGTGTTCTCTAGCCATGGTGTTCCATGGTGTTCTCTAGCCATGGTGTTCTCTAGCCATGGTGTTCTCTAGCCATGGTGTTCCATGGTGTTCTCTAGCCATGGTGTTCCATGGTGTTCTCTAGCCATGGTGTTCTCTAGCCATGGTGTTCTCTAGCCATGGTGTTCCAGCCATGGTGTTCTCTAGCCATGGTGTTCCAGTGTCTCTAGCCATGGTGTTCTCTAGCCATGGTGTTCTCTAGCCATGGTGTTCTCTAGCCATGGTGTTCCATGGTGTTCTCTAGCCATGGTGTTCTCTAGCCATGGTGTTCTCTAGCCATGGTGTTCTCTAGCCATGGTGTTCTCTAGCCATGGTGTTCCATGGTGTTCTCTAGCCATGGTGTTCCATGGTGTTCTCTAGCCATGGTGTTCCATGGTGTTCTCTAGCCATGGTGTTCTCTAGCCATGGTGTTCTCTAGCCATGGTGTTCCATGTGTTCTCTAGCCATGGTGTTCTCTAGCCATGGTGTTCCATAGGTGTTCTCTAGCCATGGTGTTCTCTAGCCATGGTGTTCTCTAGCCATGGTGTTCTCTAGCCACGGTGTTCCATGGTGTTCTCTAACCATGGTGTTCCATGGTGTTCTCTAGCCATGGTGTTCCATCGTGTTCTCTAGACATGGTGTTCTCTAGCCATGGTGTTCCATAGTATTCTCTAGCCATGGTGTTCTCTAGCCATGGTGTTCTCTATCCCCGGTGTTCTGTAGCCATGGCGTTCCATGGTGTTCTCTAGCCATGGTGTTCTCTAGCCACGGTGTTCCATGGTGTTCTCTAGCCATGGTGTTCTCTAGCCATGGTGTTCTCTAGCCATGGTGTTCCATGGTGTTCTCTAGCCATGGTGTTCTCTAGCCATGGTGTTCTCTAGCCATGGTGTTCTCTAGCCATGGTGTTCTCTAGCCATGGTGTTCTCTAGCCATGGTGTTCTCTAGCCATGGTGTTCCATGGTGTTCTCTAGCCATGGTGTTCCATGGTGTTCTCTAGCCATGGTGTTCACAGTGTTCTCTAGCCATGGTGTTCTCTAGCCATGGTGTTCTCTAGCCATGGTGTTCCATGCCATGGTGTTCTCTAGCCACGGTGTTCTCTAGCCATGGTGTTCTCTAGCCATGGTGTTCCATGGTGTTCTCTAGCCATGGTGTTCCATGGTGTTCTCTAGCCATGGTGTTCTCTAGCCATGGTGTTCTCTAGCCATGGTGTTCTCTAGCCATGGTGTTCTCTAGCCATGGTGTTCCATGGTGTTCTCTAGCCATGGTGTTCTCTAGCCATGGTGTTCTCTAGCCATGGTGTTCTCTAGCCCATGGTGTTCTCTAGCCATGGTGTTCCATGGTGTTCTCTAGCCATGGTGTTCTATGGTGTTCTCTAGCCATGGTGTTCTATGGTGTTCTCTAGCCATGGTGTTCCATGGTGTTCTCTAGCCATGGTGTTCTCTAGCCATGGTGTTCTCTAGCCATGGTGTTCTCTAGCCATGGTGTTCCATGTGTTCTCTAGACATGGTGTTCTCTAGCCATGGTGTTCTCTAGCCAGGTGTTCCATGGTGTTCTCTAACCATGGTGTTCCATGGTGTTCTCTAGCCATGGTGTTCTCTAGCCATGGTGTTCTCTAGCCATGGTGTTCTCTAGCCATGGTGTTCTCTAGCCATGGTGTTCTCTAGCCATGTGTTCCATGGTGTTCTCTAGCCATGGTGTTCTCTAGCCATGGTGTTCCATGGTGTTCTCTAGCATGGTGTTCTCTAGCCATGTGTTCCATCTAGCCATGGTGTTCTCTAGCATGGTGTTCTCTAGCCATGGTGTTCTCTAGCCATGGTGTTCTCTAGCCATGGTGTTCCATGGTGTTCTCTAGCCATGGTGTTCCATGGTGTTCTCTAGCCATGGTGTTCTCTAGCCATGGTGTTCCATGGTGTTCTCTAGTGGTGTTCTCTAGCCATGGTGTTCTCTATTGGTGTTCTCTAGCCATGGTGTTCCATGGTGTTCTCTAGCCATGGTGTTCTCTAGCCATGGTGTTCCATGGTGTTCTCTAGCCATGGTGTTCTCTAGCCATGGTGTTCTCTAGCCATGGTGTTCCATGGTGTTCTCTAGCCATGGTGTTCCATGGTGTTCTCTAGCCATGGTGTTCTCTAGCCACGGTGTTCTCTAGCCATGGTGTTCTCTAGCCATGGTGTTCTCTAGCCATGGTGTTCTCTAGCCATGGTGTTCCATGGTGTTCTCTAGCCATGGTGTTCCATGGTGTTCTCTAGCCATGGTGTTCTCTAGCATGTTCTCTAGTGTGTTCTCTAGCCATGGTGTTCTCTAGCCATGGTGTTCCATGGTGTTCTCTAAACATGGTGTTCTCTAGCCATGGTGTTCTCTAGCCATGGTGTTCTCTAGCCATGGTGTTCCATGGTGTTCTCTAGCCATGGTGTTCCATGGTGTTCTCTAGCCATGGTGTTCTCTAGCCATGGTTTTCTCTAGCCATGGTGTTCTCTAGCCATGGTGTTCTCTAGCCATGGTGTTCCATGGTGTTCTCTAAACATGGTGTTCTCTAGCCATGGTGTTCTCTAGCCATGGTGTTCTCTAGCCATGGTGTTCCATGTGTTCTCTAGCCATGGTGTTCCATGGTGTTCTCTAGGTGTTCCATGGTGTTCTCTAGCCATGGTGTTCTATGGTGTTCTCTAGCCATGGTGTTCCATGGTGTTCTCTAGCCATGGTGTTCTCTAGCCATGGTGTTCTCTAGCCATGGTGTTCCATCGTGTTCTCTAGACATGGTGTTCTCTAGCCATGGTGTTCTCTAGCCACGGTGTTCCATGGTGTTCTCTAACCATGGTGTTCCATGGTGTTCTCTAGCCACGATGTTCTCTAGCCATGGTATTCCATGGTGTTCTCTAACCATGGTGTTCTCTAGCCATGGTGTTCTCTAACCATGGTGTTCTCTAGCCATGGTGTTCCATGGTGTTCTCTCTAGCCATGGTGTTCTCTAGCCATGGTGTTCCATGGTGTTCTCTAGCCATGGTGTTCCATGGTGTTCTCTAGCCATGTTCCATGGTGTTCTCTAACCATGGTGTTCTCTAACCATGGTGTTCTCTAGCCATGGTGTTCCATGGTGTTCTCTAGCCATGGTGTTCTCTAGCCATGGTGTTCCATGGTGTTCTCTAGCCACGGTGTTCCATGGTGTTCTCTAAACATGGTGTTCTCTAGCCATGGTGTTCTCTGACCATGGTGTTCCATGGTGTTCCATGGTGTTCCATGGTGTTCTCTAGCCATGGTGTTCCATGGTGTTCTCTAGCCATGGTGTTCTCTAGCCATGGTGTTCTCTAGCCATGGTGTTCTCTATCCCGGTGTTCTGTAGCCTATGGTGTTCCATAGTGTTCTCTAGCCATGGTGTTCTCTAGCCATGGTGTTCCATGGTGTTCTCTAGCCATGGTGTTCTCTAGCCACGGTGTTCTCTAGCCATGGTGTTCTCTAGCCATGGTGTTCTCTAGCCATGGTGTTCCATGGTGTTCTCTAGCCATGGTGTTCCATGGTGTTCTCTAGCCATGGTGTTCCATCTCTAGCCATGGTGTTCCACAGTGTTCTCTAGCCATGGTGTTCTCTAGCCATGGTGTTCTCTAGCCATGGTGTTCCATGGTGTTCTCTAAACATGGTGTTCTCTAGCCACGGTGTTCTCTAGCCATGGTGTTCTCTAGCCATGGTGTTCCATGGTGTTCTCTAGCCATGGTGTTCTCTAGCCATGGTGTTCTCTAGCCATGGTGTTCTCTAGCCATGGTGTTCTCTAGCCATGGTGTTCTCTAGCCATGGTGTTCTCTAGCCATGGTGTTCTGGTGTTCTCTAGGTGTTCTCTAGCATGGTGTTCTCTAGCCATGGTGTTCTCTAGCCATGGTGTTCCATGGTGTTCTCTAGCCATGGTGTTCTCTAGCCATGGTGTTCTCTAGCCATGGTGTTCCATGTGTTCTCTAAACATGGTGTTCTCTAGCCATGGTGTTCTCTAGCCATGGTGTTCTCTAGCCATGGTGTTCCATGGTGTTCTCTAGCCATGGTGTTCCATGGTGTTCTCTAGCCATGGTGTTCTCTAGCCATGGTGTTCTCTAGCCATGGTGTTCTCTAGCCATGGTGTTCTCTAGCCATGGTGTTCTCTCTAGCCATGGTGTTCTCTAGCCATGGTGTTCTCTAGCCATGGTGTTCTCTAGCCATGGTGTTCCATGGTGTTCTCTAGCCATGGTGTTCTCTAGCCATGGTGTTCCATGGTGTTCTCTAGCCATGGTGTTCTCTAGCCATGGTGTTCTCTAGCCATGGTGTTCCATGGTGTTCTCTAAACATGGTGTTCTCTAGCCACGGTGTTCTCTAGCCATTGTGTTCTCTAGCCATGGTGTTCCATGGTGTTCTCTAGCCATGGTGTTCCATGGTGTTCTCTAGCCATGGTGTTCTCTAGCCACGGTTTTCTCTAGCTATGGTGTTCTCTAGCCATGGTGTTCTCTAGCCATGGTGTTCCAGGGTGTTCTCTAAACATGGTGTTCTCTAGCCATGGTGTTCTCTAGCCATGGTGTTCTCTAGCCCATGGTGTTCTCTAGCCATGGTGTTCCATGGTGTTCTCTAGCCATGGTGTTCTCTAGCCATGGTGTTCCATGGTGTTCTCTAGCCATGGTGTTCCATAGTATTCTCTAGCCATGGTGTTCTCTAGCCATGGTGTTCTCTAGCCATGGTGTTCTCTAGCCATGGTGTTCTCTAGCCATGGTGTTCTCTAGCCATGGTGTTCCATGGTGTTCTCTAACCATGGTGTTCCATGGTGTTCTCTAGCCACGGTGTTCTCTAGCCATGGTATTCCATGGTGTTCTCTAACCATGGTGTTCTCTAGCCATGGTGTTCTCTAACCATGGTGTTCTCTAGCCATAGTGTTCCATGGTGTTCTCTAGCCATGGTGTTCTCTAGCCATGGTGTTCCATGGTGTTCTCTAGCCATGGTGTTCCATGGTGTTTTCTAGCCACGGTGTTCCATGGTGTTCTCTAACCATGGTGTTCTCTAACCATGGTGTTCTCTAGCCATGGTGTTCCATGGTGTTCTCTAGCCACGGTGTTCCATGGTGTTCTCTAAACATGGTGTTCTCTAGCCATGGTGTTCTCTGACCATGGTGTTCCATGGTGTTCCATGGTGTTCCATGGTGTTCTCTAGCCATGGTGTTCCATGGTGTTCTCTAGCCATGGTGTTCTCTAGCCATGGTGTTCTCTAGCCATGGTGTTCTCTATGGTGTTCATGGTGTTCTCTAGCCATGGTGTTCTCTCTAGCCATGGTGTTCTCTAGCCATGGTGTTCCATGGTGTTCTCTAGCCATGGTGTTCTCTAGCCACGGTGTTCTCTAGCCATGGTGTTCTCTAGCCATGGTGTTCTCTAGCCATGGTGTTCCATGGTGTTCTCTAGCCATGGTGTTCCATGGTGTTCTCTAGCCATGGTGTTCCATGGTGTTCTCTAGCCATGGTGTTCCATGGTGTTCTCTAGCCATGGTGTTCTCTAGCCATGGTGTTCTCTAGCCATGGTGTTCCATGGTGTTCTCTAAACATGGTGTTCTCTAGCCATGTTCTCTAGTGTTCTCTAGCCATGGTGTTCCATGGTGTCTCTAGCCATGGTGTTCTCTAGCCACGGTGTTCTCTAGCCATGGTGTTCTCTAGCCATGGTGTTCTCTAGCCATGGTGTTCCATGGTGTTCTCTAGCCATGGTGTTCTCTAGCCATGGTGTTCTCTAGCCATGGTGTTCTCTAGCCATGGTGTTCCATGGTGTTCTCTAGCCATGGTGTTCCATGGTGTTCTCTAAACATGGTGTTCTCTAGCCATGGTGTTCTCTAGCCATGGTTTTCCATGGTGTTCTCTAGCCATGGTGTTCCATGGTGTTCTCTAAACATGGTGTTCTCTAGCCATGGTGTTCTCTAGCCATGGTGTTCCATCTCTAAACATGGTGTTCTCTAGCCATGGTGTTCCATGGTGTTCTCTAAACATGGTGTTCTCTAGCCATGGTGTTCCATGGTGTTCTCTAGCCATGGTGTTCTCTAGCCATGGTGTTCCATGGTGTTCTCTAGCCATGGTGTTCTCTAGCCATGGTGTTCTCTAGCCACGGTGTTCCATGGTGTTCTCTAAACATGGTGTTCTCTAGCCATGGTGTTCTCTAGCCATGGTGTTCCATGGTGTTCTCTAGCCATGGTGTTCCATGGTGTTCTCTAGCCATGGTGTTCTCTAGCCATGGTGTTCCATGGTGTTCTCTAGCCATGGTGTTCCATGGTGTTCTCTAGCCATGGTGTTCTCTAGCCATGGTGTTCCATGGTGTTCTCTAGACATGGTGTTCTCTAGCCATGGTGTTCTCTAGCCATGGTGTTCCATAGTGTTCTCTAGCCATGGTGTTCTCAGCCATGGTGTTCTCTAGCCATGGTGTTCTCTAGCCATGGTGTTCCATGGTGTTCTCTAACCATGGTGTTCCATGGTGTTCTCTAGCCATGGTGTTCTCTAGCCATGGTGTTCCATGGTGTTCTCTAGCCATGGTGTTCTCTAGCCATGGTGTTCTCTAGCCATGGTGTTCTCTAGCCATGGTGTTCTCTAGCCATGGTGTTCCATGGTGTTCTCTAGCCATGGTGTTCCATGGTGTTCTCTAGCCATGGTGTTCCAGCCATGGTGTTCTCTAACCATGGTGTTCCACGGTGTTCTCTAGCCATGGTGTTCTCTAGCCATGGTGTTCCATGGTGTTCTCTAGCCATGGTGTTCTCTAGCCATGGTGTTCTCTAACCATGGTGTTCTCTAGCCATGGTGTTCTCTAGCCATGGTGTTCCATGGTGTTCTCGCCATGGTGTTCCATGGTGTTTTCTAGCCATGGTGTTCCATGGTGTTCTCTAGCCATGGTGTTCTCTAGCCATGGTGTTCCATGGTGTTCTCTAGCCATGGTGTTCCATGGTGTTCTCTAGCCATGGTGTTCTCTAGCCATGGTGTTCTCTAGCCATGGTGTTCTCTAGCCATGGTGTTCTCTAGCCATGGTGTTCCATCTAGCCATGGTGTTCCATGGTGTTCTCTAGCCATGGTGTTCCATGGTGTTCTCTAGCCATGGTGTTCTCTAGCCATGGTGTTCTCTAGCCATGGTGTTCTCTAGCCATGGTGTTCCATGGTGTTCTCTAGCCATGGTGTTCCATGGTGTTCTCTAGCCATGGTGTTCCATGGTGTTCTCTAGCCATGGTGTTCCCATGGTGTTCTCTAGCCATGGTGTTCTCATGGTGTTCTCTAGCCATGGTGTTCTCTAGCCATGGTGTTCTCTAGCCATGGTGTTCCATGGTGTTCTCTAAACATGGTGTTCTCTAGCCATGGTGTTCTCTAGCCATGGTGTTCTCTAGCCATGGTGTTCTCTAGCCATGGTGTTCTCTAGCCATGGTGTTCTGTTCTCTAGCCATGGTGTTCTCTAGCCATGGTGTTCTCTAGCCATGGTGTTCCATGTGTTCTCTAAACATGGTGTTCTCTAGCCATGGTGTTCTCTAGCCATGGTGTTCTCTAGCCATGGTGTTCCATGGTGTTCTCTAGCCATGGTGTTCCATCTCTAGCCATGGTGTTCTCTAGCCATGGTGTTCTCTAGCCATGGTGTTCCTCTGTTCTCTAGCCATGTGTTCTCTAGCCATGGTGTTCCATGGTGTTCTCTAAACATGGTGTTCTCTAGCCATGGTGTTCTCTAGCCATGGTGTTCTCTAGCCATGGTGTTCTCTCTAGCCATGGTGTTCCATGGTGTTCTCTAGCCATGGTGTCATGGTGTTCTCTAGCCATGGTGTTCTCTCTAGCCATGGTGTTCCATGGTGTTCTCTAGCCATGGTGTTCTCTAGCCATGGTGTTCTCTAGCCATGGTGTTCTCTAGCCATGGTGTTCTCTAGCCATGGTGTTCTCTAGCCATGTTCCATGTGTTCTCTAGGTGTTCCATGGTGTTCTCTAGCCATGGTGTTCTCTAGCCATGGTGTTCCATGGTGTTCTCTAACCATGGTGTTCTCTAGCCATGGTGTTCTCTAACCATGGTGTTCTCTAGCCATGGTGTTCCATGGTGTTCTCTAGCCATGGTGTTCTCTAGCCATGGTGTTCCATGGTGTTCTCTAGCCATGGTGTTCCATGGTGTTCTCTAGCCATGTTCCATGGTGTTCTCTAGCCATGGTGTTCTCTAACCATGGTGTTCTCTAGCCATGGTGTTCCATGGTGTTCTCTAGCCATGGTGTTCTCTAGCCATGGTGTTCCATGGTGTTCTCTAGCCATGGTGTTCCATGGTGTTCTCTAAACATGGTGTTCTCTAGCCATGGTGTTCTCTACCATGGTGTTCCATGGTGTTCCATGGTGTTCCATGGTGTTCTCTAGCCATGGTGTTCCATGGTGTTCTCTAGCCATGGTGTTCTCTAGCCATGGTGTTCTCTAGCCATGGTGTTCTCTAGGTGTTCTCTAGCCATGGTGTTCCATGGTGTTCTCTAGCCATGGTGTTCTCTAGCCATGGTGTTCCATGGTGTTCTCTAGCCATGGTGTTCTCTAGCCATGGTGTTCTCTAGCCATGGTGTTCTCTAGCCATGGTGTTCTCTAGCCATGGTGTTCCATCTGTTCTCTAGCCATGGTGTTCCATGGTGTTCTCTAGCCATGGTGTTCCATGGTGTTCTCTAGCCATGGTGTTCCAGCCATGGTGTTCTCTAGCCATGGTGTTCTCTAGCCATGGTGTTCTCTAGCCATGGTGTTCCATGGTGTTCTCTAAACATGGTGTTCTCTAGCCACGGTGTTCTCTAGCCATTGTGTTCTCTAGCCATGGTGTTCCATGGTGTTCTCTAGCCATGGTGTTCTCTAGCCACGGTTTTCTCTAGCCATGGTGTTCTCTAGCCATGGTGTTCTCTAGCCATGGTGTTCCATCTCTAAACATGGTGTTCTCTAGCCATGGTGTTCTCTAGCCATGGTGTTCTCTAGCCATGGTGTTCCATGGTGTTCTCTAGCCATGGTGTTCCATGGTGTTCTCTAAACATGGTGTTCTCTAGCCATGGTGTTCTCTAGCCATGGTTTTCCATGGTGTTCTCTAGCCATGGTGTTCCATGGTGTTCTCTAAACATGGTGTTCTCTAGCCATGGTGTTCTCTAGCCATGGTGTTCCATGGTGTTCTCTAAACATGGTGTTCTCTAGCCATGGTGTTCCATGGTGTTATCTAAACATGGTGTTCTCTAGCCATGGTGTTCCATGGTGTTCTCTAGCCATGGTGTTCTCTAGCCATGGTGTTCCATGGTGTTCTATAGCCATGGTGTTCTCTAGCCATGGTGTTCTCTAGCCATGGTGTTCCATGGCCATGTGTTCTAAACATGGTGTTCTCTAGCCATGGTGTTCTCTAGCCATGGTGTTCCATGGTGTTCTCTAGCCATGGTGTTCCATGGTGTTCTCTAGCCATGGTGTTCCATGGTGTTCTCTAGCCATGGTGTTCTCTATGGTGTTCTCTAGCCATGGTGTTCCATGGTGTTCTCTAGCCATGGTGTTCTCTAGCCATGGTGTTCCATGGTGTTCTCTAGCCATGGTGTTCTCTAGCCATGGTGTTCCTATATGGTGTTCTCTAGCCATGGTGTTCTCATAGTATTGTCTCTGGTGTTCTCTAGCCATGGTGTTCCCATGGTGTTCTCTAGCCATGGTGTTCCATGGTGTTCTCTAACCATGGTGTTCCATGGTGTTCTCTAGCCATGGTGTTCTCTAGCCATGGTGTTCCATGGTGTTCTCTAACCATGGTGTTCTCTAGCCATGGTGTTCTCTAGCCATGGTGTTCTCTAGCCATGGTGTTCTCTAGCCATGGTGTTCCATGGTGTTCTCTAGCCATGGTGTTCCATGGTGTTCTCTAGCCATGGTGTTCCATGGTGTTCTCTAGCCATGGTGTTCCATGGTGTTCTCTAGCCATGGTGTTCTCTAGCCATGGTGTTCCATGGTGTTCTCTAGCCATGGTGTTCTCTAGCCATGGTGTTCTCTAACCATGGTGTTCTCTAGCCATGGTGTTCTCTAGCCATGGTGTTCCATGGTGTTCTCTAGCCATGGTGTTCCATGTGTTCTCTAGCCATGGTGTTCCATGGTGTTCTCTAGCCATGGTGTTCTCTAGCCATGGTGTTCCATGGTGTTCTCTAGCCATGGTGTTCCATGGTGTTCTCTAAACATGGTGTTCTCTAGCCATGGTGTTCTCTAGCCATGGTGTTCTCTAGCCATGGTGTTCCATGGTGTTCTCTAGCCATGGTGTTCCATGGTGTTCTCTAGCCATGGTGTTCCATGGTGTTCTCTAGCCATGGTGTTCCATCTTCTCTAGCCATGGTGTTCCATGGTGTTCTCTAGCCATGGTGTTCCATGGTGTTCTCTAGCCATGGTGTTCCATGGTGTTCTCTAGCCATGGTGTTCTCTAGCCATGGTGTTCCATGGTGTTCTCTAGCCATGGTGTTCCATGGTGTTCTCTAGCCATGGTGTTCCATGGTGTTCTCTAGCCATGGTGTTCCATGGTGTTCTCTAGCCATGGTGTTCTCTAGCCATGGTGTTCCATGGTGTTCTCTAGCCATGGTGTTCTCTAGCCATGGTGTTCCATGGTGTTCTCTAGCCATGGTGTTCAATGGTGTTCTCTAACCATGGTGTTCTCATGGTGTTCTCTAGCCATGGTGTTCCATGGTGTTCTCTAGCCATGGTGTTCTCTAGCCATGGTGTTCCATGGTGTTCTCTAGCCACGGTGTTCCATGGTGTTCTCTAAACATGGTGTTCTCTAGCCATGGTGTTCCATGGTGTTCTCTAGCCATGGTGTTCTCTATCCCCGGTGTTCTGTAGCCATGGTGTTCCATGGTGTTCTCTGGCCATGGTGTTCCATGGTGTTCCATGGTGTTCCTTGGTGTTCTCTAGCCATGGTGTTCCATGGTGTTGTCTAGCCATGGTGTTCTCTAGCCATGGTGTTCTCTATCCCCGGTGTTCTGTAGCCATGGCGTTCTATGGTGTTCTCTAGCCATGGTGTTCTCTAGCCACGGTGTTCCATGGTGTTCTCTAGCCATGGTGTTCTCTAGCCATGGTGTTCTCTAGCCATGGTGTTCCATGTTTCTCTAGCCATGGTGTTCTCTAGCCATGGTGTTCTCTAGCCATGGTGTTCTCTAGCCATGGTGTTCTCTAGCCATGGTGTTCTCTATGGTGTTCTCTAGCCATGGTGTTCCATGTGTTCTCTAGCCATGGTGTTCCATGTGTTCTCTAGCCATGGTGTTCTCTAGCCATGGTGTTCTCTAGCCATGGTGTTCCATGGTGTTCTCTAAACATGGTGTTCTCTAGCCACGGTGTTCTCTAGCCATGGTGTTCTCTAGCCATGGTGTTCCATGGTGTTCTCTAGCCATGGTGTTCCATGGTGTTCTCTAGCCATGGTGTTCTCTAGCCATGGTGTTCTCTATCCATGGTGTTCTCTAGCCATGGTGTTCCATGGTGTTCTCTAGCCATGGTGTTCTCTAGCCATGGTGTTCTCTAGCCATGGTGTTCTCTAGCCATGGTGTTCTCTAGCCATGGTGTTCCATCTCTAGCCATGGTGTTCTCTAGCCATGGTGTTCTCTAGCCATGGTGTTCTCTAGCCATGTGTTCTCTAGCCATGGTGTTCCATGGTGTTCTCTAGCCATGGTGTTCCATGGTGTTCTCTAGCCATGGTGTTCTCTAGCCATGGTGTTCTCTAGCCATGGTGTTCTCTAGCCATGGTGTTCTCTAGCCATGGTGTTCCATGGTGTTCTCTAAACATGGTGTTCTCTAGCCATGGTGTTCTCTAGCCATGGTGTTCTCTAGCCATGGTGTTCCATGTGTTCTCTAGCCATGGTGTTCTCTAGCCATGGTGTTCTCAGCCATGGTGTTCTCTAGCCATGGTGTTCTCTAGCCATGTTCTCTAGGTGGTGTTCTCTAGCCATGGTGTTCCATGGTGTTCTCTAGCCATGGTGTTCCATGGTGTTCTCTAGCCATGGTGTTCTCTAGCCATGGTATTCCATGGTGTTCTCTAACCATGGTGTTCTCTAGCCATGGTGTTCTCTAACCATGGTGTTCTCTAACCATGGTGTTCTCTAGCCATGGTGTTCTCTAGCCATGGTGTTCCATGGTGTTCTCTAGCCATGGTGTTCCATGGTGTTTTCTAGCCACGGTGTTCCATGGTGTTCTCTAACCATGGTGTTCTCTAACCATGGTGTTCTCTAGCCATGGTGTTCCATGGTGTTCTCTAGCCATGGTGTTCTCTAGCCATGGTGTTCCATGGTGTTCTCTAGCCACGGTGTTCCATGGTGTTCTCTAAACATGGTGTTCTCTAGCCATGGTGTTCTCTAGCCATGGTGTTCCATGGTGTTCCATGGTGTTCCATGGTGTTCTCTAGCCATGGTGTTCCATGGTGTTCTCTAGCCATGGTGTTCTCTAGCCATGGTGTTCTCTAGCCATGGTGTTCTCTATCCCCGGTGTTCTGTAGCCATGGTGTTCCATGGTGTTCTCTAGCCATGGTGTTCTCTAGCCACGGTGTTCTCTAGCCATGGTGTTCTCTAGCCATGGTGTTCTCTAGCCATGGTGTTCCATGGTGTTCTCTAGCCATGGTGTTCCATGGTGTTCTCTAGCCATGGTGTTCCATGGTGTTCTCTAGCCATGGTGTTCTCTAGCCATGGTGTTCTCTAGCCATGGTGTTCCATGGTGTTCTCTAAACATGGTGTTCTCTAGCCACGGTGTTCTCTAGCCATTGTGTTCTCTAGCCATGGTGTTCTCTAGCCATGGTGTTCCATGGTGTTCTCTAGCCATGGTGTTCTCTAGCCATGGTGTTCTCTAGCCATGGTGTTCTCTAGCCATGGTGTTCTCTGGTGTTCTCTAGCCATGGTGTTCTCTAGCCATGGTGTTCTCTAAACATGGTGTTCTCTAGCCATGGTGTTCTCTAGCCATGGTGTTCTCTAGCCATGGTGTTTCCATGGTGTTCTCTAGCCATGGTGTTCCATGGTGTTCTCTAAACATGGTGTTCTCTAGCCATGGTGTTCTCTAGGTGTTCCATGGTGTTCCATGGTGTTCTCTAAACATGGTGTTCTCTCTCTAGCCACGGTGTTCCATGGTGTTCTAAACATGGTGTTCTCTAGCCATGGTGTTCTCTAGCCATGGTGTTCCATGGTGTTCTCTAAACATGGTGTTCTCTACCATGGTGTTCCATGGTGTTCCATGGTGTTATCTAAACATGGTGTTCTCTAGCCATGGTGTTCCATGTGTTCTCTAATGGTGTTCCATGGTGTTCTCTAGCATGGTGTTCCATGGTGTTCTCTAAACATGGTGTTCTCTAGCCATGGTGTTCCATGGTGTTCTCTAGCCATGGTGTTCTCTAGCCATGGTGTTCCATGGTGTTCTAAACATGGTGTTCTCTAGCCATGGTGTTCTCTAGCCATGGTGTTCTCTAGCCATGGTGTTCTCTGCCATGTGTTCTCAGCCATGGTGTTCTCTAGCCATGGTGTTCCATGGTGTTCTCTAAACATGGTGTTCTCTAGCCATGGTGTTCTCTAGCCCATGGTGTTCTCTAGCCATGGTGTTCCATGGTGTTCTCTAGCCATGGTGTTCTCTCTAGCCATGGTGTTCCATGGTGTTCTCTAGCCATGGTGTTCCATGGTGTTCTCTAGCCATGGTGTTCTCTAGCCATGGTGTTCCATGGTGTTCTCTAGTGTTCTCTAGACATGGTGTTCTCTAGCCATGGTGTTCCATAGTATTCTCTAGCCATGGTGTTCTCTAGCCATGGTGTTCTCTAGCCATGGTGTTCTCTAGCCATGGTGTTCCATGGTGTTCTCTAACCATGGTGTTCCATGGTGTTCTCTAGCCATGGTGTTCTCTAGCCATGGTGTTCCATGGTGTTCTCTAACCATGGTGTTCTCTAGCCATGGTGGTGTTCTCTAGCCATGGTGTTCTCTCTAGCCATGGTGTTCTCTAGCCATGGTGTTCCATGGTGTTCTCTAGCCATGGTGTTCCATGGTGTTCTCTAGCCATGGTGTTCCTATGGTGTTCTCTAGCCATGGTGTTCCATGGTGTTCTCTAGCCATGGTGTTCTCTAGCCATGGTGTTCCATCTCTAACCATGGTGTTCTCTAGCCATGGTGTTCTCTATGGTGTTCTCTAACCATGGTGTTCTAGCCATGGTGTTCCATGGTGTTCTCTAGCCATGGTGTTCCATGGTGTTCTCTAGCCATGGTGTTCCATGGTGTTCTCTAGCCATGGTGTTCTCTAGCCATGGTGTTCTCTAGCCATGGTGTTCCATGGTGTTCTCTAGCCATGGTGTTCTCTAGCCATGGTGTTCTCTAGCCATGGTGTTCTCTAGCCATGGTGTTCTCTGGTGTTCTCTAGCCATGGTGTTCCATGGTGTTCTCTAGCCATGGTGTTCCATGGTGTTCCATGGTGTTCTCTAGCCATGGTGTTCTCTAGCCATGGTGTTCCATGGTGTTCTCTGTTCTCTAGCCATGGTGTTCCATGGTGTTCTCTAGCCATGGTGTTCTCTAGCCATGGTGTTCCTAGCCATGGTGTTCTCTAGCCATGGTGTTCTCTAGCCATGGTGTGTTCTCTGGTGTTCTCTAGCCATGGTGTTCTCTAGCCATGGTGTTCTCTAGCCATGGTGTTCTCTGGTGTTCCATGGTGTTCCATGGTTCTCTAGCCATGGTGTTCTCTAGCCATGGTGTTCCATGGTGTTCTCTAAACATGGTGTTCTCTAGCCATGGTGTTCCATGGTGTTCTCTAGCCATGGTGTTCCATGGTGTTCTCTAGCCATGGTGTTCCATCTCTAGCCATGGTGTTCCAGCCATGGTGTTCTCTAGCCATGGTGTTCCATGGTGTTCTCTAGCCATGGTGTTCTCCATGGTGTTCCATGGTGTTCTCTAGCCATGGTGTTCCATGGTGTTCTCTAGCCATGGTGTTCTCTAGCCATGGTGTTCTCTAGCCATGGTGTTCTCTAGCTCTAGCCATGGTGTTCTCTAGCCATGGTGTTCCATGGTGTTCTCTAGCATGGTGTTCTCTAGCCATGGTGTTCTCTAGCCATGGTGTTCTCTCTAGCCATGGTGTTCCATGGTGTTCTCTAAACATGGTGTTCTCTAGCCATGGTGTTCTCTAGCCATGGTGTTCTCTAGCCATGGTGTTCCATGGTGTTCTCTAAACATGGTGTTCTCTAGCCATGGTGTTCTCTATGGTGTTCCATGGTGTTCTCTAGCCATGGTGTTCTCTAGCCATGGTGTTCCATGGTGTTCTCTAGCCATGGTGTTCTCTAGCCATGGTGTTCTAAAACATGGTGTTCTCTAGCCATGGTGTTCCATGGTGTTCTCTAGCCATGGTGTTCTCTAGCCATGGCCATGGTGTTCTCTAGCCATGGTGTTCCATGGTGTTCTCTAGCCATGGTGTTCTACCATGGTGTTCTCTAGCCATGGTGTTCCATGGTGTTCTCTAAACATGGTGTTCTCCATGGTGTTCCAGCCATGGTGTTCTCTATGGTGTTCTCTAGCCATGGTGTTCTCTAGCCATGGTGTTCCATCTAGCCATGGTGTTCTCTAGCCATGGTGTTCTCTAGCCATGGTGTTCCATGGTGTTCTCTAAACATGGTGTTCTCTAGCCATGGTGTGGTGTTCCATGGTGTTCTCTAGCCATGGTGTTCCATGGTGTTCTCTAGCCATGGTGTTCCATGGTGTTCTCTAGCCATGGTGTTCATGGTGTTCTCTAGCCATGGTGTTCTCTAGCCATGGTGTTCCATGGTGTTCTCTAGCCATGGTGTTCCATGGTGTTCTCTAGCCATGGTGTTCTGGTGTTCTAGCCATGGTGTTCCATGGTGTTCTCTAGCCATGGTGTTCTCTAGCCTAGCCATGGTGTTCTCTAGCCATGGTGTTCTCTAAACATGGTGTTCTCTAGCCATGGTGTTCCATGGTGTTCTCTATGGTGTTCCAGCCATGTGTTCTCTAGCCATGGTGTTCTCTAGCCATGGTGTGTCTCTAGCCATGGTGTTCTCTAGCCATGGTGTTCCATGGTGTTCTCTAGCCATGGTGTTCTCATGGTGTTCTCTAGCCATGGTGTTCTCATGGTGTTCCATGGTGTTCTCTAGCCATGGTGTTCCATGGTGTTCTCTAGCCATGGTGTTCCATGGTGTTCTCTAGCCATGGTGTTCTCTAGCCATGGTGTTCCATGGTGTTCTCTAGCCATGGTGTTCTAGCTAGTGTTCCATGGTGTTCTAGCCATGGTGTTCTCTAGCATGGTGTTCTCTAGCCATGGTGTTCTAGCCATGGTGTTCCATGGTGTTCTCTAAACATGGTGTTCTCTAGCCCATGGTGTTCTCTAGCCATGGTGTTCTCTAGCCATGGTGTTCCATGGTGTTCTCTAGCCATGGTGTTCCATGGTGTTCCATGGTGTTCCATGGTGTTCTCTAGCCATGGTGTTCTCTAGCCATGGTGTTCTCTAGCCATGGTGTTCTCTATGGTGTTCTCTAAACATGGTGTTCTCTAGCCATGGTGTTCCATCTAGCCATGGTGTTCCATGGTGTTCTCTAGCCATGGTGTTCTCTCTAGCCATGGTGTTCCATGGTGTTCTCTAGCCATGGTGTTCCATGGTGTTCTCTAGCCATGGTGTTCTCTAGCCATGGTGTGTTCTCTAGCCATGGTGTTCTCTAGCCATGGTGTTCTGGTGTTCTCTAGCCATGGTGTTCTCTATGGTGTTCTCTAGCCATGGTGTTCTCTAGCCATGGTGTTCCATGGTGTTCTCTAGCCATGGTGTTCCATGGTGTTCTCTAGCCATGGTGTTCTCTAGCCATGGTGTTCCATCTCTAGCCATGGTGTTCTCTAGCCATGGTGTTCTCTAGCCATGGTGTTCTCTAGCCATGGTGTTCTCTAGCCATGGTGTTCCATGGTGTTCTCTAGCCATGGTGTTCCATGGTGTTCTCTAGCCATGGTGTTCTCTATGGTGTTCTCTAGTGTTCTCTAGCCATGGTGTTCTCTAGCCATGGTGTTCCATGGTGTTCCTAGCCATGGTGTTCTCAGCCATGGTGTTCTCTAGCCATGGTGTTCTCTATGGTGTTCTCTAGCCATGGTGTTCCATGGTGTTCTCTAGCCATGGTGTTCTCTCCATGGTGTTCTCTAGCCATGGTGTTCTCTAGCCATGGTGTTCCATCTCTAGCCATGGTGTTCTCTAGCCATGGTGTTCCTAGCCATGGTGTTCTCTAGCCATGGTGTTCTCTAGCCATGGTGTTCTCTAGCCATGGTGTTCCATGGTGTTCTCTATGGTGTTCTCTAGCCATGGTGTTCCATCTCTAGCATGGTGTTCTCTAGCCATGGTGTTCTCTAGCCATGGTGTTCTCTATGGTGTTCTCTAGCCATGGTGTTCTCTAGCCATGGTGTTCCATGGTGTTCTCTAGCCATGGTGTTCCATCTAGCCATGGTGTTCTCTAGCCATGGTGTTCCATGGTGTTCTCTAGCCATGGTGTTCCATGGTGTTTTCTAGCCATGGTGTTCCATGGTGTTCTCTAACCATGGTGTTCTCTAGCCATGGTGTTCTCTAGCCATGGTGTTCCATGGTGTTCTCTAGCCATGGTGTTCTCTAGCCATGGTGTTCTCTAGCCATGGTGTTCCATGGTGTTCTCTAAACATGGTGTTCTCTAGCCATGGTGTTCTCTAGCCATGGTGTTCCATGGTGTTCCATGGTGTTCCATGGTGTTCCATGGTGTTCTCTAAACATGGTGTTCTGGTGTTCTCTAGCCATGGTGTTCCATCTAGCCATGGTGTTCTCTAGCCATGGTGTTCTCTATCCCCGTGTTCTCTGGTGTTCCATGGTGTTCCATGGTGTTCTGGTGTTCTCTAAACATGGTGTTCTCTAGCCATGGTGTTCTCTAGCCATGGTGTTCTCTAGCCATGGTGTTCCATGGTGTTCTCTATGGTGTTCTCCCATGGTGTTCTGGTGTTCTCTAGCCATGGTGTTCCATGGTGTTCTCTGTTCTCTAGCCATGGTGTCTCTAGCCATGGTGTTCTCTAGCCATGGTGTTCCATGGTGTTCTCTAAACATGGTGTTCTCTAGCCATGGTGTTCTCTAGCCATGGTGTTCTCTAGCCATGGTGTTCCATGGTGTTCTCTAGCCATGGTGTTCCATGGTGTTCTCTAGCCATGGTGTTCTCTAGCCACGGTTTTCTCTAGCCATGGTGTTCTCTAGCCATGGTGTTCTCTAGCCATGGTGTTCCATGGTGTTCTCTAAACATGGTGTTCTCTAGCCATGGTGTTCTCTAGCCATGGTGTTCTCTAGCCATGGTTTTCCATGGTGTTCTCTAGCCATGGTGTTCCATGGTGTTCTCTAAACATGGTGTTCTCTAGCCATGGTGTTCTCTAGCCATGGTGTTCTCTAAACATGGTGTTCTCTAGCCATGGTGTTCCATGGTGTTCTCTAAACATGGTGTTCTCTAGCCATGGTGTTCTCTAGCCATGGTGTTCCATGGTGTTCTTATCTAAACATGGTGTTCTCTAGCCATGGTGTTCCATGGTGTTATCTAAACATGGTGTTCTCTAGCCATGGTGTTCCATGGTGTTCTCTAAGCATGGTGTTCTCTAGCCATGGTGTTCCATGGTGTTCTCTAAACATGGTGTTCTCTAGCCATGGTGTTCTCTAGCCATGTTGTTCTCTAGCCATGGTGTTCCATGGTGTTCTCTAAACATGGTGTTCTCTAGCCACGGTGTTCTCTAGCCATGGTGTTCTCTAGCCATGGTGTTCCATGGTGTTCTATAGCCATGGTGTTCTCTAGCCATGGTGTTCTCTAGCCACGGTGTTCCATGGTGTTCTCTAAACATGGTGTTCTCTAGCCATGGTGTTCTCTAGACATGGTGTTCCATGGTGTTCTCTAGCCATGGTGTTCCATGGTGTTCTCTAGCCATGGTGTTCTATGGTGTTCTCTAGCCATGGTGTTCTATGGTGTTCTCTAGCCATGGTGTTCCATGGTGTTCTCTAGCCATGGTGTTCTCTAGCCATGGTGTTCCATCTAGACATGGTGTTCTCTAGCCATGGTGTTCCATAGTATTCTCTAGCCATGGTGTTCTCTAGCCATGGTGTTCTCTAGCCATGGTGTTCTCTAGCCATGGTGTTCCATGGTGTTCTCTAGCCATGGTGTTCTCTAGCCACGGTGTTCTCTAGCCATGGTGTTCTCTAGCCATGGTATTCCATGGTGTTCTCTAACCATGGTGTTCTCTAGCCATGGTGTTCTCTAACCATGGTGTTCTCTAGCCATGGTGTTCTCTAGCCATGGTGTTCCATGGTGTTCTCTAGCCATGGTGTTCCATGGTGTTTTCTAGCCATGGTGTTCCATGGTGTTCTCTAGGTGTTCCATGGTGTTCTCTAGCCATGGTGTTCTCTAGCCATGGTGTTCCATGGTGTTCTCTAACCATGGTGTTCTCTAGCCATGGTGTTCTCTATGGTGTTCTCTAGCCATGGTGTTCTCTAGCCATGGTGTTCCATGGTGTTCTCTAGCCATGGTGTTCCATGGTGTTCTCTAGCCATGGTGTTCCATGGTGTTCTCTAGCCATGGTGTTCTCTAGCCATGGTGTTCTCTAGCCATGGTGTTCCATGGTGTTCTCTAGCCATGGTGTTCTCTAGCCATGGTGTTCTCTAGCCATGGTGTTCTCTAGCCATGGTGTTCTCTAGCCATGGTGTTCCATGGTGTTCTCTAGCCATGGTGTTCCATGGTGTTCTCTAGCCATGGTGTTCCATGGTGTTCTCTAGCCATGGTGTTCCACGGTCTCTAGCCATGGTGTTCTCTAGCCATGGTGTTCTCTAGCCATGGTGTTCCATGGTGTTCTCTAAACATGGTGTTCTCTAGCCACGGTGTTCTCTAGCCATTGTGTTCTCTAGCCATGGTGTTCCATGGTGTTCTCTAGCCATGGTGTTCTCTAGCCATGGTGTTCTCTAGCCATGGTGTTCTCTAGCCATGGTGTTCTCTAGCCATGGTGTTCCATGGTGTTCTCTAAACATGGTGTTCTCTAGCCATGGTGTTCTCTAGCCATGGTGTTCTCTAGCCATGGTGTTTCTCTAGCCATGGTGTTCCATGGTGTTCTCTAAACATGGTGTTCTCTAGCCATGGTGTTCTCTAGCCATGGTGTTCTCTAGCCATGGTGTTCCATGGTGTTCTCTAAACATGGTGTTCTCTAGCCATGGTGTTCCATGGTGTTCTCTAAACATGGTGTTCTCTAGCCATGGTGTTCTCTAGCCATGGTGTTCTCTAGCCATGGTGTTCCATGGTGTTCTCTAGCCATGGTGTTCTCTAGCCATGTTGTTCTCTAGCCATGGTGTTCCATGGTGTTCTCTAAACATGGTGTTCTCTAGCCATGGTGTTCCATGGTGTTCTCTAAACATGGTGTTCTCTAGCCATGGTGTTCTCTAGCCATGGTGTTCCATGGTGTTCTCTAAACATGGTGTTCTCTAGCCACGGTGTTCTCTAGCCACGGAGTTCTCTAGCCGTAGTGTTCTCTAGCCATGGTGTTCCATGGTGTTCTCTAGCCATGGTGTTCCATGGTGTTCTCTAGCCATGGTGTTCTATGGTGTTCTCTAGCCATGGTGTTCTATGGTGTTCTCTAGCCATGGTGTTCCATGGTGTTCTCTAGCCATGGTGTTCTCTAGCCATGGTGTTCTCTAGCCATGGTGTTCCATGGTGTTCTCTAAACATGGTGTTCTCTCTCTAGCCACGGTGTTCCATGGTGTTCGCTAAACATGGTGTTCTCTAGCCATGGTGTTCTCTAGCCATGGTGTTCCATGGTGTTCTCTAGCCATGGTGTTCCATGGTGTTCTCTAGCCATGGTGTTCTCTAGCCATGGTGTTCTCTAGCCATGGTGTTCCATGGTGTTCTCTAAACATGGTGTTCTCTAGCCATGGTGTTCCATGGTGTTATCTAAACATGGTGTTCTCTAGCCATGGTGTTCCATGGTGTTCTCTAAGCATGGTGTTCTCTAGCCATGGTGTTCCATGGTGTTCTCTAGCCATGGTGTTCTCTAGCCATGGTGTTCTCTAGCCATGTTGTTCTCTAGCCATGGTGTTCCATGGTGTTCTCTAAACATGGTGTTCTCTAGCCATGGTGTTCCATGGTGTTCTCTAAACATGGTGTTCTCTAGCCATGGTGTTCTCTAGCCATGGTGTTCTCTAGCCATGGTGTTCCATGGTGTTCTCTAAACATGGTGTTCTCTAGCCACGGTGTTCTCTAGCCATGGTGTTCTCTAGCCATGGTGTTCCATGGTGTTCTCTAGCCATGGTGTTCCATGGTGTTCTCTAGCCATGGTGTTCTCTAGCCATTCTCTAGGTGTTCTCTAGCCATGGTGTTCCATGGTGTTCTCTAGCCATGGTGTTCCATGGTGTTCTCTAGCCATGGTGTTCTATGGTGTTCTCTAGCCATGGTGTTCTCTAACCATGGTGTTCTCTAGCCATGGTGTTCCATGGTGTTCTCTAGCCATGGTGTTCTCTAGCCATGGTGTTCCATGGTGTTCTCTAGCCACGGTGTTCCATGGTGTTCTCTAAACATGGTGTTCTCTAGCCATGGTGTTCTCTGACCATGGTGTTCCATGGTGTTCTCATGGTGTTCCATGGTGTTCTCTTCTAGCCATGGTGTTCCATGTGTTCTCTAGCCATGGTGTTCTCTAGCCATGGTGTTCTCTAGCCATGGTGTTCTCTATCCCCGGTGTTCTGTAGCCATGGTGTTCCATCCTAGCCATGGTGTTCTCTAGGTGTTCCATGGTGTTCCATGGTGTTCTCTAGCCATGGTGTTCTCTAGCCATGGTGTTCTCTAGCCATGGTGTTCCATGTGTTCTCTAGCCATGGTGTTCCATGGTGTTCTCTAGCCATGGTGTTCTCTAGCCATGGTGTTCTCTAGCCACGGTGTTCTCTAGCCATGGTGTTCTCTAGCCATGGTGTTCTCTAGCCATGGTGTTCTCTAGCCATGGTGTTCCATGGTGTTCTCTAGCCATGGTGTTCCATGGTGTTCTCTAGCCATGGTGTTCCACAGTGTTCTCTAGCCATGGTGTTCTCTAGCCATGGTGTTCTCTAGCCATGGTGTTCCATGGTGTTCTCTAAACATGGTGTTCTCTAGCCACGGTGTTCTCTAGCCATGGTGTTCTCTAGCCATGGTGTTCCATGGTGTTCTCTAGCCATGGTGTTCTCTAGCCATGGTGTTCTCTAGCCATGGTGTTCTCTAGCCATGGTGTTCTCTAGCCATGGTGTTCCATGGTGTTCTCTAAACATGGTGTTCTCTAGCCACGGTGTTCTCTAGCCATGGTGTTCTCTAGCCATGGTTTTCCATGGTGTTCTCTAGCCATGGTGTTCCATGGTGTTCTCTAAACATGGTGTTCTCTAGCCATGGTGTTCTCTAGCCATGGTGTTCTCTAGCCATGGTGTTCCATGGTGTTCTCTAAACATGGTGTTCTCTCTCTAGCCACGGTGTTCCATGGTGTTCGCTAAACATGGTGTTCTCTAGCCATGGTGTTCTCTAGCCATGGTGTTCCATGGTGTTCTCTAAACATGGTGTTCTCTAGCCATGGTGTTCCATGGTGTTATCTAAACATGGTGTTCTCTAGCCATGGTGTTCCATGGTGTTCTCTAAGCATGGTGTTCTCTAGCCATGGTGTTCCATGGTGTTCTCTAGCCATGGTGTTCTCTAGCCATGGTGTTCTCTAGCCATGGTGTTCCATGGTGTTCTCTAGCCATGGTGTTCTCTAGCCATGGTGTTCCATGGTGTTCTCTAAACATGGTGTTCTCTAGCCATGGTGTTCTCTAGCCATGGTGTTCTCTAGCCATGGTGTTCTCTAGCCATGGTGTTCCATGGTGTTCTCAGCCATGGTGTTCTCTAGCCATGTTCCATGTTCTCTAGCCATGGTGTTCTGTTCTCTAGCCATGGTGTTCTCTAGCCATGGTGTTCCATGGTGTTCTCTAAACATGGTGTTCTCTAGCCATGTTCTCTAGCCATGGTGTTCTCTAGCCATGGTGTTCTCTAGCCATGGTGTTCTCTAGCCATGGTGTTCTCTAGCCATGGTGTTCTCTAGCCATGGTGTTCCATGGTGTTCTCTAGCCATGGTGTTCTCTAGCCATGGTGTTCCATGGTGTTCTCTAGCCATGGTGTTCCAGCCATGGTGTTCTCTCTAGCCATGGTGTTCCATGGTGTTCTCTAAACATGGTGTTCTCTAGCCATGGTGTTCTCTAGCCATGGTGTTCTCTAGCCATGGTGTTCTCTAGCCATGGTGTTCTCTAGCCATGGTGTTCCATGGTGTTCTCTAGCCATGGTGTTCATGGTGTTCTCTAGCCATGGTGTTCCATGGTGTTCTCTAGCCATGGTGTTCTCTCTAGCCATGGTGTTCCATGGTGTTCTCTAGCCATGGTGTTCCATGGTGTTCTCTAGCCATGGTGTTCTCTAGCCATGGTGTTCTCTAGCCATGGTGTTCCATGGTGTTCTCTAGCCATGGTGTTCCATGGTGTTCTCTAGCCACATGGTGTTCTCTAGCCATGGTGTTCCATGGTGTTCTCTAGCCATGGTGTTCTCTAGCCATGGTGTTCCTAAACCATGGTGTTCTCTAGCCATGGTGTTCCATGGTGTTCTCTAGCCATGGTGTTCTCTAGCCATGTGTTCTCTAGCCATGGTGTTCTCTAGCCATGGTGTTCCATGGTGTTCTCTATGGTGTTCTCTAGCCATGGTGTTCTCTAGCCATGGTGTTCTCTAGCCATGTTCTCTAGCCATGGTGTTCTCTGGTGTTCTCTATGGTGTTCTCTAGCCATGGTGTTCCATGGTGTTCTCTAGCCATGGTGTTCTCTAGCCATGGTGTTCTCTAGCCATGGTGTTCTCTAGCATGGTGTTCTCTAGCCATGGTGTTCCATGGTGTTCTCTAGCCATGGTGTTCCCATGGTGTTCCATGGTGTTCTCTAAATGGTGTTCTCTAGCCACGGTGTTCTCTAGCCATGGTGTTCTCTAGCCATGGTGTTCTCTAGCCATGGTGTTCCATGGTGTTCTCTAGCCATGGTGTTCCATGGTGTTCTCTAGCCATGGTGTTCCATGGTGTTCTCTAAACATGGTGTTCTCTAGCCATGGTGTTCTCTAGCCATGGTGTTCTCTAGCCATGGTGTTCTCTAGCCATGGTGTTCTCTAGCCATGGTGTTCTCTAAACTCTATGGTGTTCTCTAGCCATGGTGTTCTCTAGCCATTCCATGGTGTTCTCTAAACATGGTGTTCTCTAGCCATGGTGTTCGGTGTTCTCTAGCCATGGTGTTCTCTAGCCATGGTGTTCTCTATGGTGTTCTCTAGCCATGGTGTTCTCTAGCCATGGTGTTCTCTAGCCATGGTGTTCTTCCATGGTGTTCTCTGTTCCATGGTGTTCTCTAGCCATGGTGTTCTCTAGCCATGGTGTTCCATGGTGTTCTCTAGCCATGTTCCATGGTGTTCCATGGTGTTCTCTAGCCATGGTGTTCTCTCTAGCCATGGTGTTCCATGGTGTTCTCTAGCCATGGTGTTCTCAGCCATGGTGTTCTCTAGCCATGGTGTTCTCTAGCCATGGTGTTCTAGCCATGGTGTTCTCTAGCCATGGTGTTCCATCTCTAGCCATGGTGTTCTCTAGCCATGGTGTTCTCTAGCCATGGTGTTCTCTAGCCATGGTGTTCCATGGTGTTCTCTAACCATGGTGTTCCATGGTGTTCTCTAGCCATGGTGTTCTCTAGCCATGGTGTTCCATGGTGTTCTTCCATCTCTAGCCATGGTGTTCTCTAGCCATGGTGTTCTCTAGCCATGGTGTTCTCTAGCCATGGTGTTCCATGGTGTTCTCTAGCCATGGTGTTCTCTAGCCATGGTGTTCCATCTAGCCATGGTGTTCTCTTCTCTAGCCATGGTGTTCTCTAGCCATGGTGTTCCATGGTGTTCTCTAGCCATGGTGTTCTCTAGCCATGGTGTTCTCTAGCCATGGTGTTCTCTAGCCATGGTGTTCTCTAGCCATGGTGTTCCATGGTGTTCTCTAGCCATGGTGTTCCATGGTGTTCTCTAGCCATGGTGTTCCATGGTGTTTTCTAGCCATGGTGTTCCACGGTGTTCTCTAGCCATGGTGTTCTCTAGCCATGGTGTTCTCTAGCCATGGTGTTCCATGGTGTTCTCTAAACATGGTGTTCTCTAGCCATGGTGTTCTCTAGCCATGGTGTTCTCTAGCCATGGTGTTCCATGGTGTTCTCTAGCCATGGTGTTCTCTAGCCATGGTGTTCTCTAGCCATGGTGTTCTCTAGCCATGGTGTTCTCTAGCCATGGTGTTCCATGGTGTTCTCTAAACATGGTGTTCTCTAGCCATGGTGTTCTCTAGCCATGGTGTTCTCTAGCCATGGTGTTCCATGGTGTTCTCTAGCCATGGTGTTCCATGGTGTTCTCTAAACATGGTGTTCTCTAGCCATGGTGTTCTCTAAACCATGGTGTTCTCTAGCCATGGTGTTCCATGGTGTTCTCTAAACATGGTGTTCTCTAGCCATGGTGTTCCATGGTGTTCTAAACATGGTGTTCTCATGGTGTTCTTCCATGGTGTTCTCTAGCCATGGTGTTCCATGGTGTTCTCTAGCCATGGTGTTCCATGGTGTTCTCTAAACATGGTGTTCTCTAGCCATGGTGTTTCCATGGTGTTCTCTAAACATGGTGTTCTCTAGCCACGGTGTTCTCTAGCCATGGTGTTCTCTAGCCATGGTGTTCTCTAGCCATGGTGTTCCATGGTGTTCTCTAAACATGGTGTTCTCTAGCCACGGTGTTCTCTAGCCACGGAGTTCTCTAGCCGTAGTGTTCTCTAGCCATGGTGTTCCATGGTGTTCTCTAGCCATGGTGTTCCATGGTGTTCTCTAGCCATGGTGTTCTATGGTGTTCTCTAGCCATGGTGTTCTATGGTGTTCTCTAGCCATGGTGTTCCATGGTGTTCTCTAGCCATGGTGTTCTCTAGCCATGGTGTTCTCTAGCCATGGTGTTCCAGCCATGGTGTGGTGTTCTCTAAACATGGTGTTCTCTAGCCATGGTGTTCCATGGTGTTCTCTAGCCATGGTGTTCTCTAGCCATGGTGTTCTCTAGCCATGGTGTTCCATGGTGTTCTCTAGCCATGGTGTTCCATGGTGTTCTCTAAATGGTGTTCATGGTGTTCTCTAGCCATGGTGTTCTCTAGCCATGGTGTTCCATGGTGTTCTCTAAACATGGTGTTCTCTAGCCATGGTGTTCCATGGTGTTATCTAAACATGGTGTTCTCTAGCCATGGTGTTCCATGGTGTTCTCTAGCATGGTGTTCTCTAGCCATGGTGTTCCATGGTGTTCTCTAAACATGGTGTTCTCTAGCCATGGTGTTCTCTAGCCATGGTGTTCTCTAGCCATGGTGTTCCATGGTGTTCTCTAAACATGGTGTTCTCTAGCCATGGTGTTCCATGGTGTTCTCTAAACATGGTGTTCTCTAGCCATGGTGTTCTCTAGCCATGGTGTTCTCTAGCCATGGTGTTCTCTATGGTGTTCTCTGTTCTCTAACATGGTGTTCTCTAGCCATGGTGTTCTCTAGCCATGGTGTTCTCATGGTGTTCCATGGTGTTCTCTAGCCATGGTGTTCCATGGTGTTCTCTAGTTCCATGGTGTTCTCTAGCCACGGTGTTCTCTAGCCATGGTGTTCTCTAGCCATGGTGTTCCATGGTGTTCTCTAGCCATGGTGTTCCATGGTGTTCTCTAGCCATGGTGTTCTATGGTGTTCTCTAACCATGGTGTTCTCTAACCATGGTGTTCTCTAGCCATGGTGTTCCATGGTGTTCTCTAGCCATGGTGTTCTCTAGCCATGGTGTTCCATGGTGTTCTCTAGCCACGGTGTTCCATGGTGTTCTCTAAACATGGTGTTCTCTAGCCATGGTGTTCTCTGACCATGGTGTTCCATGGTGTTCCATGGTGTTCCATGGTGTTCTCTAGCCATGGTGTTCCATGGTGTTCTCTAGCCATGGTGTTCTCTAGCCATGGTGTTCTCTGACCATGGTGTTCTCTAGCCATGGTGTTCCATGGTGTTCTGTAGCCATGGTGTTCCATGGTTTTCTCTAGCCATGGTGTTCTCTAGCCATGGTGTTCCATGGTGTTCTCTAGCCATGGTGTTCTCTAGCCATGGTGTTCTCATGGTGTTCTCTAGCCATGGTGTTCCATGGTGTTCTCTAGCCATGGTGTTCCATGGTGTTCTCTAGCCATGGTGTTCTCTAGCCATGGTGTTCCATGGTGTTCTCTAGCCATGGTGTTCTCTAGCCATGGTGTTCCATCTAGCCATGGTGTTCTGGTGTTCTCTAGCCATGGTGTTCCATGGTGTTCTCTAGCCATGGTGTTCCACAGTGTTCTCTAGCCATGGTGTTCTCTAGCCATGGTGTTCTCTAGCCATGGTGTTCCATGGTGTTCTCTAAACATGGTGTTCTCTAGCCACGGTGTTCTCTAGCCATTGTGTTCTCTAGCCATGGTGTTCCATGGTCTCTAGCCATGGTGTTCTCTAGCCATGGTGTTCTCTAGCCATGGTGTTCTCTAGCCATGGTGTTCTCTAGCCATGGTGTTCTCTAGCCATGGTGTTCCATGGTGTTCTCTAAACATGGTGTTCTCTAGCCATGGTGTTCTCTAGCCATGGTGTTCTCTAGCCATGGTGTTCTCTAGCCATGGTGTTCTCTAGCCATGGTGTTCCATGGTGTTCTCTAAACATGGTGTTCTCTAGCCATGGTAGCCATGGTGTTCTCTAGCCATGGTGTTCTCTAGGTGTTCTCTAGCCATGGTGTTCCATGGTGTTCCATGGTGTTCTCTAGCCATGGTGTTCCATGGTGTTCTCTAGCCATGGTGTTCCATGGTGTTCTCTAGCCATGGTGTTCTCTATCATGGTGTTCCATGGTGTTCTCTAGCCATGGTGTTCCATGGTGTTCTCTAGCCATGGTGTTCCATGGTGTTCTCTAGCCATGGTGTTCCATGGTGTTCTCTAGCCATGATGTTCCATGGTGTTCTCTAACCATGGTGTTCTCTAGCCATGGTGTTCCATGGTGTTCTCTAGCCATGGTGTTCCATGGTGTTCTCTAACCATGGTGTTCTCTAGCCATGGTGTTCCATGGTGTTCTCTAGCCATGGTGTTCCATGGTGTTCTCTAAACATGGTGTTCTCTAGCCACGGTGTTCTCTAGCCATGGTGTTCTCTAGCCATCGTGTTCCATGGTGTTCTCTAGCCATGGTGTTCCATGGTGTTCTCTAACCATGGTGTTCTCTAGCCATGGTGTTCCATGGTCTTCTCTAGCCATGGTGTTCTCTAGCCGGTGTTCTCTAGCCACAGCCTCCTATGCCCTACAGGTCCTGGTCAAAAGGCCTCCTATTCCCTTCAGCACTATGTAGGGAATTTTAGTGCACTTTGTAGGGAATTGTAGTGCACTATGTAGGTAATAGTAGTGTACTATGTAGGGAATAGTAGTGTACTATGTAGGGAATAGGGCGAGATTTGGAAGACACCTGTAGCCAAGCAGTAGACGATTGGACTGTTTCTATTTGATGGGTCTTCTCTGCTCTGTTGGGATGAAAAGCCTTCTGGCTCAGGGAGACAGATCCATTAGTACCATAAATGACCTGCAACAACGAGACAAGGCATCTTCACAAACAAGAAGATTGGTGGAAATAATATGCATTAGTGGGAGGTGATCGATCAGAAGTTTGAAGCCACGCCACACACACACACAGCCACACACACACAGCCTCAAACACACACACCACACACACACACACACACACACACACACACACACACACACACACACACACACACACACACCACACACACACACACACACACACACACAGCCACACACACACAGCCACACACACACAGAGCCAAACACACACAGCCACACACACACACACACAGCCACACACACAGCCACACAAACACACACACACAGCCACACACAGGCATGTCACACACACACACACACAAACAGGAATCACACACAAACACACACACATGGAGGTAACATGGAGGTAACAGGGAGGTAGACAGGGAGGTAACAGGAGGTAACAGGGAGGTAGACAGGAGGTAACAGGGAGGTAGACAGGGAGGTAGACAGGAGGTAACAGGGAGGTAGACAGGGAGGTAGACAGGGAGGTAGACAGGGAGGTAACAGGGAGGTAACAGGGAGGTAGACAGGGAGGTAACAGGGAGGTAGACAGGGAGGTAACAGGGAGGTAACAGGGAGGTAGACAGGGAGGTAACAGGGAGGTAGACAGGGAGGTAACAGGGAGGTAACAGGGAGGTAGACAGGGAGGTAGACAGGGAGGTAACATGGAGGTAACAGGGAGGTAACATGGAGGTAGACAGGGAGGTAGACAGGGAGGTAACAGGGAGGTAGACAGGGAGGTAACAGGGAGGTAACAGGGAGGTAGACAGGGAGGTAGACAGGGAGGTAACAGGGAGGTAGACAGGGAGGTAGACAGGGAGGTAACAGGGAGGTAGACAGGGAGGTAACAGGGAGGTAACAGGGAGGTAGACAGGGAGGTAGACAGGGAGAGGGAGGTAGACAGGGAGGTAGACAGGGAGGTAACAGGGAGGTAACATGGAGGTAACAGGGAGGTAGACAGGGAGGTAACAGGGAGGTAACGGGTAGGTAACAGGGAGGTAGACAGGTAGGTAACAGGGGAGGTAGACAGGGAGGTAACAGGGAGGTAGAAATGGAGGTAGACAGGAGGGAGGTTTGACAGGGAGGTAACATGGAGGTAGACAGGTAGGTAACAGGGAGGTAGACAAGAGGTAGAAATGGAGGTAACAGGGAGGTAGACAGGGAGGTAACATGGAGGTAACAGGGAGGTAGACAGGGAGGTAGACAGGGAGGTAGACAGTGGAGGTAACAGGGAGGTAACAGGGAGGTAACAGGGAGGTAGACAGGGAGGTAACAGGGAGGTAGAAATGGAGGTAGACAGGGAGGTAACATGGAGGTAACAGGGAGGTAGCCAGGAGGTAGACAGGGAGGTAACAGGGAGGTAGACAGGGAGGTAGACAGGGAGGTAGACAGGAGGTAACATGGAGGTAGAAATGGAGGTAGACAGGGAGGTAACAGGGAGGTAACAGGGAGGTAGACAGGGTGGTAGACAGGAGGTAGACAGGGAGATAGAAATGGAGGTAGAGGGGAGGTAGACAGGGAGGTAACATGGAGGTAACAGGGAGGTAGACAGAGAGGGTAGACAGGGAGGTAGACAGGGGAGGTAGACAGGAGGTAACAGGGAGGTAGACAGGGAGGTAACAGGGAGGTAGACAGGGAGGTAGACAGGGAGGTAGACAGGGAGGTAACAGGGAGGTAACATGGAGGTAGAAATGGAGGTAGACAGGGAGGTAGACAGGGAGGGAACAGGGAGTTAACAGGGAGGTAGACAGGGAGGTAGGTGGAGGTAGACAGGGAACAGGTAGACAGGGAGGTAACAGGGGTAACAGGTAGACAGGGAGGTAGACAGGGAGGTAGACAGGAGGGAACAGGGAGGTAACAGGGAGGTAGAAATGGAGGTAGACAGGAGGTAACAGGGAGGTAACATGGAGGTAACAGGAGGTAGACAGGAGGTAACAGGGAGGTAGACAGAGAGGAAACAGGAAACAGGGAGGTAACAGGAGGTAACAGGGAGGTAGACCGGGAGGTAACAGGGAGGTAACAGGGAGGTAGACAGGGAGGTAACAGGAGGTAACATGGAGGTAACAGGGAGGTAGACAGGGAGGTAACAGGGAGGTAACAGGGTAGGTAGACAGGGAGGTAACAGGGAGGTAACATGGAGGTAACAGGGAGGTAGACCGGGAGGTAACAGGGAGGTAACAGGGAGGTAACAGGGAGGTAGACAGGGAGGTAACAGGGAGGTAACAGGAGGTAACAGGGGTAACAGGGTAACAGGGTAGGTAGAACAGGAGGTAACAGGGAGGTAACATGGAGGTAACATGGAGGTAGACCGGGAGGTAGACAGGGAGGTAACAGGGAGGTAACGGGTAGGTAGACAGGGAGGTAACAGGGAGGTAACATGGAGGTAACAGGGAGGTAGACCGGGAGGTAACAGGAGGTAACAGGGAGGTAGACAGGAGGTAACAGGAGGTAACATGGAGGTAACAGGGAGGTAGACAGGGAGGTAACAGGGAGGTAACGGGTAGGTAGACAGGAGGTAACAGGGAGGTAGACAGGAGGTAACAGGGAGGTAACAGGGAGGTAGACAGGGAGGTAACAGGGAGGTAACAGGGTAGGTAGACAGGGAGGTAACAGGGAGGTAGACAGGTAGGTAACAAGGAGGTAGACAGGGTAGGTAACAGGGAGGTAGAAATGGAGGTAGACAGGAGGTAACATGGAGGTAACAGGAGGTAGGTAGCCAGGAGGTAGACATGGAGGTAGACAGGAGGTAACAGGGAGGTAGACAGGGAGGTAGACAGGGAGGTAGACAGGGAGGTAACAGGAGGTAACATGGAGGTAGAAATGGAGGTAGACAGGGAGTTAACAGGGAGGTAGACAGGAGGTAACAGGGAGGTAACATGGAGGTAACAGGGAGGTAGACAGGGAGGTAGAGGCAGGGAGGTAGACAGGGAGGTAACAGGGAGGTAGAAATGGAGGTAGACAGGGAGGTAACAGGAGGTAACATGGAGGTAACAGGGAGGTAGACAGGAGGTAACAGGGAGGTAGACAGGAGGTAACAGGGAGGTAACATGGAGGTAACAGGGAGGTAGACAGGGAGGTAACAGGGAGATAACGGGTAGGTAGACAGGAGGTAACAGGGAGGTAGACAGGTAGGTAACAGGGAGGTAGACAGGGTAGGTAACAGGGAGGTAGACAGGAGGTAACAGGGAGGTAGAAAATGAGGTAGAGAGGGAGGTACACAGGAGGTAACATGGAGGTAGACAGGTAGGTAACAGGGAGGTAGACAAGGAGATAGAAATGGAGGTAGACAGGGAGGTAGACAGGGAGGTAGACAGGGAGATAGACAGGGAGGTAACAGGAGGTAACAGGGAGGTAGACAGGAGGTAACAGGGAGTTAGACAGGAGGTAACAGGGAGGTAGACAGGGAGGTAGACAGGGAGGTAACATGGAGGTAACAGGGGAGGTAGCCAGGGAGGTAGACATGGAGGTAGACAGGGAGGTAACAGGGAGGTAGAAATGGAGGTAGACAGGAGGTAGACAGGGAGGTAGACAGGAGGTAACAGGGAGGTAACAGGGAGGTAGACATGGAGGTAGACAGGGAGGTAACAGGGAGGTAGACAGGGAGGTAACAGGGAGGTAACAGGGGGTGGACATGGAGGTAACAGGGAGGTAGACAGGGAGGTAACAGGGAGGTAACAGGGAGGTAGACAGGGAGGTAACAGGGAGGTAGACAGGGGAGGTAACAGGGAGGTAACAGGGAGGTAGACATGGAGGTAGACAGGAGGTAACAGGGAGGTAACAGGGAGGTAACAGGGAGGTATGGGGTAACAGGGAGGTAGACAGGGAGGTAGACATGGAGGTAACAGGGAGGTAGACAGGGAGTAACAGGGAGGTAGACAGGGAGGTAGACAGGAGGTAACATGGAGGTAACAGGGAGGTAGACAGGAGGTAACATGGAGGTAACAGGGAGGTAGACAGGGAGGTAACAGGGAGGTAGACAGGGAGGTAACATGGAGGTAACAGGGAGGTAGACAGGGAGGTAACATAGGTAACAGGGAGGTAGACAGGGAGGTAACATGGAGGTAACAGGGAGGTAGACAGGAGGTAACATGGAGGTAACAGGGAGGTAGACATGGGAGGTAACATGGAGGTAACAGGGAGGTAGACAGGAGGTAACATGGAGGTAACAGGGAGGTAGACAGGGAGGTAACATGGGAGGTAACAGGGAGGTAGACAGGGAGGTAACATGGAGGTAACAGGAGGTAGACAGGAGGTAACATGGAGGTAACAGGGAGGTAGACAGGAGGTAACATGGAGGTAACAGGGAGGTAGACAGGAGGTAACATGGAGGTAACAGGGAGGTAGACAGGAGGTAACATGGAGGTAACAGGGAGGTAGACATGGAGGTAACATGGAGGTAACAGGGAGGTAGACAGGGAGGTAACATGGAGGTAACAGGGAGGTAGACAGGGAGGTAACATGGAGGTAACAGGGAGGTAGACAGGAGGTAACAGGGAGGTAGACAGGGAGGTAACAGGAGGTAACAGGGAGGTAACAGGGTGGTAGACAGGGTGGTAACATGGAGGTAACAGGGAGGTAGACAGGGAGGTAACAGGGAGGTAGACAGGGAGGTAACATGGTGGTAACAGGGAGGTAGACAAGGGAGGTAGACAGGAGGTAGACAGGGAGGTAACATGGAGGTAACAGGAGGTAGACAGGGGAGGTAACATGGAGGTAACAGGAGGTAGACAGGGAGGTAGACAAGGAGGTAGACAGGAGGAGAGACAGGGAGGTAACATGGAGGTAACAGGGAGGCAGGACAGGGAGGTAACAGGAGGTAACAGGAGGTAACAGGAGGTAACAGGGAGGTAGACAGGGAGGTAGACAGGGAGGTAGACAGGGGCAGGTAGACAGGGAGATAACAGGGAGGTAGACAGGGAGGTAGACAGGAGGTAACAGGAGGTAACAGGGAGGTAGAAATGGAGGTAGACAGGGAGGTAACAGGGAGGTAACATGGAGGTAACAGGGAGGTAGACAGGGAGGTAACAGGGAGGTAGACAGAGAGAAACAGGAGGTAACAGGAGGTAACAGGGAGGTAAGACATGGAGGTAGACAGGAGGTAACAGGGAGGTAGAAAGGGAGGTAACAGGAGGTAACGGGTAGGTAGACAGGGAGGTAACAGGAGGTAGACAGGAGGTAACAGGGAGGTAGACAGGGAGGTAAAGGGAGGTAGACAGGGAGGTAACAGGAGGCAACAGGGAGGTAGAAATGGAGGTAGACAGGAGGTAGACAGGGAGGTAACATGGAGGTAGACAGGTAGGTAACAGGGAGGTATACAAGGGAGATAGAAATGGAGGTAGACAGGGAGGTAGACAGGAGGTAACAGGGAGGTAACAGGGAGGTAACAGGGAGGTAGACAGGGAGGTAACATGGAGGTAACAGGGATGTAACAAGAGGTAGACATGGAGGTAACAGGGAGGTAGACAGGGAGCTAGACAGGGAGGTAACAGGACAAACAGGAGGTAACATGGAGGTAGAAATGGAGGTAGACAGGGGAGGTAGACAGGGAGGTAACAGGAGGTAACAGGGAGGTAGACAGGGAGGTAACATGGAGGTAACAGGGAGGTAGACATGGAGGTAACAGGGAGGTAACATGGAGGTAGACAGGGAGGTAGACAGGGAGGTAACAGGGAGGTAACAGGAGGTAACATGGAGGTAGAAATGGAGGTAGACAGGGAGGTAACAGGGAGATAGACAGGGAGGTAACATGGAGGTAGACAGGAGGTAGACAGGAGGTAGACAGGGAGGTAACAGGGAGGTAACAGGGAGGTAGAAATGGAGGTAGAAATGGAGGTAGACAGGAGGTAACAGGGAGGTAACAGGAGGTAACAGGGAGGTAGACAGGGAGGTAGACAGAGAGGAAACAGGGAGGTAGACAGGAGGTAAGAGGGAGGTAACATGGAGGTAACAGGGAGGTAACAGGGGTAGACAGGGTAGACAGGAGGCAACAGGGAGGTAGACAGGGAGGTAGACAGGTAGGTAACAGGAGGTAGACAGGAGGTAACAGGGAGGTAACAGGGAGGTAGAAATGGAGGTAGACAGGGAGGTAGACAGGGAGGTAACAGGGAGGTAACAGGGAGGTAGACAAGGAGGTAACATGGAGGTAGACAGGGAGGTAACAGGGAGATAGACAAGAAGATAGAAAGGGAGGTAGACAGGAGGTAGACAGGAGGTAACAGGAGGTAACAGGGAGGTAACAGGAGGTAGACAGGAGGTAACAGGGAGGTAGACAGGGAGGTAACAGGGAGGTAGAAAGGGAGGTAGACAGGGAGGTAACATGGAGGTAGACAGGGAGGTAGACAGGAGGTAACAGGAGGTAACAGGGGTAGGTAGACATGGAGGTAGACAGGGAGGTAACAGGGAGGTAGACAGGGAGGTAACAGGGAGGTAACAGGGGGTGGACATGGAGGTAACAGGGAGGTAGACAGGAGGTAACAGGAAGGTAACAGGAGGTAGACAGGAGGTAACAGGAGGTAGACAGGGAGGTAACAGGGAGGTAACAGGGAGGTAGACATGGAGGTAGACATGGAGGTAGACATGGAGGTAACAGGAGGTAACAGGGAGGTAGACAGGAGGTAACAGGGAGGGTAACAGGGAGGTAGACAGGAGGTAACAGGAGGTAGACAGGAGGTAACATGGAGGTAACAGGGAGGTAGACAGGGAGGTAACAGGGAGGTAACAGGAGGTAGGTACAGGAGGTAGACAGGGAGGTAACATGGAAACAGGGAGGTAGACATGGAGGTAACAGGGGTAGACAGGAGGTAACAGGAGGTAACAGGGAGGTAGACAGGAGGTAACAGGGAGGTAGACAGGAGGTAACAGGGAGGTAGAAATGGAGGTAGACAGGAGGTAACATGGAGGTAGACAGGAGGTAGACAGGAGGTAACGGGAGGTAACAGGGAGGTAGACATGGAGGTAGACAGGGAGGTAACAGGGAGGTAGACAGGGAGGTAACAGGAGGTAACAGGTAGACAGGAGGTAACAGGAGGTAACAGGGAGGTAACAGGAGGTAACAGGGAGGTAGACAGGGAGGTAACAGGAGGTAGACAGGAGGTAACAGGGTAACAGGGAGGTAACAGGAGGTAGACAGGGAGGTAGGAGGTAACAGGGAGGTAACCAGGGAGGTAGACAGGGAGGTAGACAGGGAGGTAACAGGGAGGTAGACAGGAGGTAACAGGAGGTAACAGGAGGTAACAGGGAGGTAGGTAGACAGGGAGGTAACAGGACAGGGAGGTAACAGGAGTAACAGGAGGTAACATGGGAGGTAACAGGAGGTAGACATGGAGGTAACAGGGAGGTAGACAGGGAGGTAGACAGGGAGGTAACAGGGAGGTAACAGGAGGTAACAGGAGGGTAGGTAACAGGGAGGTAGACAGGTAGGTAACAGGGAGGTAGACAGGAGGTAGACAGGGAGGTAACAGGAGGTAGACAGGAGGCAGACATGGAGGTAGACAGGAGGTAACAGGAGGTAACATGGAGGTAACAGGGAGGTAGACAGGAGGTAACAGGAGGTAACAGGGAGGTAGGGAGGTAACATGGAGGTAACAGGAGGTAACATGGAGGTAACAGGGAGGTAACATGGAGGTAGACAGGGAGGTAACATGGAGGTAACAGGGAGGTAGACATGGAGGTAACAGGAGGTAACATGGAGGTAACAGGGAGGTAACAGGGAGGTAACATGGAGGTAACAGGGAGGTAGACAGGGAGGTAACATGGAGGTAACAGGGAGGTAGACATGGACAGGTAACAGGAGGTAACATGGAGGTAGACAGGGAGGTAACAGGGAGGTAGACAGGGAGGTAACAGGGAGGTAGACAGGAGGTAACAGGAGGTAACAGGGAGGAAACATGGAGGTAGACATGGAGGTAACAGGGAGGTAACAGGGAGGGAAGTAACAGGAGGTAACAGGGAGGCAGACAGGGAGGTAACATGGAGGTAACAGGGAGGTAACAGGAGGTAACAGGAGGTAACAGGGAGGAAGACATGGGAGGCAACATGGAGGTAACAGGAGGTAACAGGGAGGTAGACAGGAGGCAACAGGGAGGTAACAGGGAGGTAGACAGGAGGTAACAGGGAGGTAGACAGGAAGGTAACAGGGAGGTAGACAACAAAGGAGGTACCAGGGGGTAACAGGGAAGTAACAGGGAGGTAGACAGGAGGTAACATGGAGGTAACAGGGAGGTAGACAGGGAGGTAACATGGAGGTAACAGGGAGGTAGACATGGAGGTAGACAGGAGGTAACAGGGAGGTAACATGGAGGTAACAGGGAGGTAGACAGGGAGGTAGACAGGGAGGTAGACAGGGAGGTAGACAGGGAGGTAACAGGGAGGTAGACAGGGAGGTAACATGGAGGTAACAGGGAGGTAGACATGGAGGTAGACAGGGAGGTAGACAGGGAGGTAGACAGGGAGGTAACAGGGAGGTAGACAGGAGGTAACAGGAGGTAACATGGAGGTAGAAATGGAGGTAGACAGGGAGGTAGACAGGGAGGTAACATGGAGGTAACAGGGAGGTAGACAGGAGGTAACAGGAGGTAGACAGGAGGTAACAGGAGGTAACAGGGAGGTAACAGGGAGGTAACAGGAGGTAACAGGGAGGTAGACAGGGAGGTAACAGGGAGGTAGACAGGAGGTAACAGGGAGGTAACAGGAGGTAGACAGGGAGGTAACATGGAGGTAACAGGTAGGTACAGGGAGGTAACATGGCGGTAACAGGGAGGTAGACATGGAGGTAACAGGAGGTAACAGGGAGGTAGACAGGGAGGTAACATGGAGGTAACAGGGAGGTAGACAGGGAGGTAACAGGGAGGTAGACAGGAGGTAACAGGGAGGTAACAGGGAGGTAACAGGGAGGTAGACAGGGAGGTAACAGGGGGAGGTAACAGGGAGGTAACATGGAGGTAACAGGGAGGTAGACAGGAGGTAACAGGGAGGTAGACAGGAGGTAACAGGGGTAGACAGGAGGTAGACAGGAGGTAGACAGGAGGTAGACAGGGAGGTAACAGGAGGTAGACAATGGAGGTAGACAGGGAGGTAACATGGAGGTAGACAGGGAGGTAGACAGGAGGTAGACAGGGAGGTAGACAGGAGGTAGACAGGAGGTAACATGGAGGTAGACAGGGGGGTAGACAGGAGGTAACATGGAGGTAACAGGGAGGTGGGCAGGAGGTAACAGGGAGGCAGACAGGAGGGAGGTAACAGGGAGGTAGACAGGAGGTAACATGGAGGTAACAGGGAGGTAGACAGGAGGTAACAGGAGGTAACAGGGAGGTAACAGGAGGTAACAGGAGGTAGACAGGAGGTAGACAGGGAGGTAGACAGGGAGGTAACAGGGAGGTAGACAGGGGGAGGTAACATGGAGGTAACAGGGAGGTAGACAGGAGGTAACAGGGAGGTAACAGGGAGGTAGACAGGAGGTAACAGGGAGTAGACAGGAGGTAGACAGGGAGGTAACAGGAGGTAACAGGGAGGTAGACATGGAGGTAACAGGGAGGTAACAGGGAGGTAACAGGGAGGTAGACAGGGAGGTAGACAGGAGGTAGGTAACAGGTAGGTAACAGGGAGGTAGACAAGGAGGTAGACAGAGGTAGACAGGGAGGTAACATGGAGGTAACAGGGAGGTAGACAGGAGGTAACAGGAGGTAACAGGGAGGTAGACAGGAGGTAGACAGGGAGGTAGACAGGGAGGTAGACAGGAGGTAACAGGAGGTAACAGGGAGGTAGACAGGAGGTAACATGGAGGTAACAGGGAGGTAACATGGAGGTAACAGGGAGGTAACATGGAGGTAACAGGGAGGTAGACAGGAGGTAGACAGGAGGTAACAGGGAGGTAGACAGGGAGGTAACAGGGAGGTAGACAGGTAGGTAACAGGGGGTAGACAGGTAGGTAACAGGGAGGTAGACAGGGAGGTAGACAGGTAGGTAACAGGGAGGTAGACAAGGAGATAGAAATGGAGGTAGACAGGAGGTAACAGGGAGGTAACATGGAGGTAACAGGGAGGTAGACAGGGAGGTAACAGGGAGGTAACAGGGAGGTAGACAGGAGGTAACATGGAGGTAACAGGGAGGTAACATGGAGGTAACAGGGAGGTAACATGGAGGTAGACAGGGAGGTAACATGGAGGTAACAGGAGGTAGACATGGAGGTAACAGGAGGTAACATGGAGGTAACAGGGAGGTAGACAGGGAGGTAACATGGAGGTAACAGGGAGGTAGACAGGGAGGTAACATGGAGGTAACAGGGAGGTAGACATGGAGGTAACAGGGAGGTAACATGGAGGTAGACAGGGAGGTAGACAGGGAGGTAACAGGGAGGTAACAGGGAGGTAGACAGGGAGGTAACAGGGAGGGAGGTAACAGGGAGGAAGACATGGAGGTAGACATGGAGGTAACAGGGAGGTAACAGGGAGGTAGACAGGAAGTAACAGGGAGGTAACAGGGAGGAAGACATGGAGGTAGACATGGAGGTAACAGGGAGGTAACAGGGAGGTAGACAGGGAGGTAACAGGGAGGTAACAGGGAGGAAGACATGGAGGTAGACATGGAGGTAACAGGGAGGTAACAGGGAGGTAGACAGGGAAGTAACAGGGAGGTAGACAGGGAGGTAGACAGGGAGGTAACAGGGAGGTAGACAGGAGGTAACAGGGAGGTAGACAGGAGGTAACATGGTGGTAACACAGGGAGGTAACAGGGAGGTAGACAGGGAGGTAACATGGAGGTAACAGGAGGTAGACAGGGAGGTAACATGGAGGTAACAGGGAGGTAGACATGGAGGTAGACAGGGAGGTAACAGGGAGGTAACAGGAGGTAACAGGGAGGTAGACAGGGAGGTAGACAGGGAGGTAGACAGGGAGGTAGACAGGGAGGTAACAGGGAGGTAGACAGGAGGTAACATGGAGGTAACAGGGAGGTAACATGGAGGTAGACAGGGAGGTAGACAGGGAGGTAGACAGGAGGTAACAGGGAGGTAGACAGGGAGGTAACAGGGAGGTAACATGGAGGTAGAAATGGAGGTAGACAGGAGGTAGACAGGGAGGTAACATGGAGGTAACAGGAGGTAGACAGGAGGTAGACAGGGAGGTAGACAGGGAGGTAACAGGGAGGTAGACAGGGAGGAAACAGGGAGGTAACAGGGAACAGTAACAGGGAGGTAGACATGGGAGGTAACAGGGAGGTAGACAGGGAGGTAACAGGAGGTAACAGGGAGGTAGACAGGGAGGTAACAGGAGGTAACAGGGTAGACAGTAGACAGGAGGTAACAGGGAGGTAGACAGGTAGGTAACAGGAGGTAACAGGGAGGTAGACAGGTAACAGGGAGGTAACAGGGAGGTAGACAGGAGGTAACAGGGAGGTAGACAGGGGTAGGAGGTAGACAGGGAGGTAACAGGGAGGTAGGTAGACATGGAGGTAACAGGGAGGTAGACAGGGAGGTAACAGGGAGGTAGACAGGGAGGTAACAGGAGGTAACAGGGAGGTAACAGGGAGGTAGACAGGGAGGTAGACAGGGAGGTAACATGGAGGTAACAGGTAGACAGGAGGTAACAGGAGGTAACAGGAGGTAGACAGGGAGGTAACAGGGAGGGTAGACAGGGAGGTGGAGGTAACAGGGAGGTAGACAGGGAGGTAACATGGAGGTAGACAGGGAGGTAACAGGAGGTAGACAGGGAGGTAGACAGGAGAACAGAACAGGGAGGTAGACAGGAGGTAGACATGGAGGTAGAGGTAACAGGGAGGGTAGGGAGGTAGGGAGGTAACAGGGAGGTAACAGGGAGGTAGAAATGGAGGTAGACAGGGAGGTAACAGGGAGGACAGACAGGGAGGTAGACAGGAGGTAACAGGAGGTAACATGGAGGTAGACAGGGAGGTAACAGGGAGGTAGACAGGGAGGTAGACAGGGAGGTAGACAGGGAGGTAGACAGGAGGTAGACAGGGAGGTAGACAGGGAGGTAACAGGGAGGTAGACATGGAGGTAGACAGGGAGGTAGACAGGGAGGTAGAAGGAGGTAGAGGGGAGGTAACAGGAGGTAGAGGGAGGTAACGGAGGTAGACAGGGAGGTAACAGGGAGGTAACAGGAGGTAACAGGGAGGTAGACAGGGAGGTAGACAGGGAGAGGAAACAGGGAGGTAGACAGGGAGGTAACATGGAGGTAACAGGGAGGTAGACATGGAGGTAACAGGGAGGTAGACAGGGAGGTAACAGGGAGGTAGGACAGGGAGGTAGACAGGGAGGTAACAGGAGGTAGAAACAGGGAGGTAGACAGGGAGGTAGGAGGTAACAGGGAGGTAGACAGGGAGGTAACAGGGAGGTAGACAGGAGGTAGACAGGGAGTAGACGGGAGGTAGGGACAGGAGGTAACAGGGAGGTAGACAGGGAGTTAACATGAGTGGGGAGGTAACAGGGAGGTAGACAGGGAGGTAGACAGGGAGGAAACAGGGAGTTAACATGGAGGAAAGGGAGGTAGACAGGAGGTAACAGGAGTAGACATGGAGGTAACAGGGAGGTAGACAGGGAGGTAGACAGGAGGTAACAGGAGAGGTAGACAGGGAGGTAGACAGGGGGAGGTAACAGGGAGGTAGACAGGAGGTAACAGGGAGGTAACATGGAGGTAACAGGGAGGTAGACAGGGAGGTAACAGGGAGAAACGGGTAGGTAGACAGGGAGGTAACAGGGAGGTAGACAGGTAGGTAACAGGGAGGTAACAGGGAGGTAGAAATGGAGGTAGACAGGGAGGTAGACAGGAGGTAACAGGGAGGTAGACAGGAGGTAACAGGGAGGTAACAGGGAGGTAGAAATGGAGGTAGACAGGGAGGTAGACAGGGAGGTAACAGGGAGGTAGACAAGGAGATAGAAATGGAGGTAGACAGGAGGTAGACAGGGAGGTAACATGGAGGTAACAGGGAGGTAGACAGGAGGTAGACAGGGAGGTAACAGGTAGGTAACAGGGAGGTAGACAGGGAGGTAGACAGGTAGGTAACAGGGAGGTAGACAGGGAGGTAACAGGGAGGTAACAGGGAGGTAGAAATGGAGGTAGACAGGAGGTAACATGGAGGTAACAGGGAGGTAGCCAGGGAGGTAGACATGGAGGTAGACAGGGAGGTAGAAATGGAGGTAGACAGGCAGGTAGACAGGAGGTAACATGGAGGTAACATGGAGGTAGACAGGAGGTAACGGGGAGGTAACAGGGAGGTAGACATGGAGGTAGACAGGGAGGTAACAGGGAGGTAACAGGGGTGGATATGGAGGTAACAGGGAGGTAGACATGGAGGTAACAGGGAGGTAACAGGGAGGTAGACAGGGAGGTAACAGGAGGTAGACAGGGAGGTAACATGGAGGTAGACAGGGAGGTAACCAGGGAGGTAGACAGGAGGTAACAGGAGGTAGACAGGAGGTAACATGGAGGTAACAGGGAGGTAGACAGGGAGGTAGACAGGGAGGTAACATGGAGGTAACAGGGAGGTAACAGGGAGGTAGACAGGGAGGTAACATGGAGGTAACAGGGAGGTAGACAGGGAGGTAGACAGGGAGGTAACAGGGAGGTAACAAGGAGGGGGATCATCAGCAGGCCTTTAGATGATGGTTTAGACTACAGCAGAGTGTGAGGTCAGACTCCCCATCTAGCTCCCTGTCGCCCTTCAAACACCTTTCATCGGAACAGCATCACACAGTCTGTTTCATGTGTCTGTGTGTCCAGCCTGACAACAGAGTAGCAGAGGACTAACCCCAGCTTTCGTCTCTGCAGGGGGCCCCTTTAGTGGGGTGGAGGGGAGAGGTGGGCAACACGAGAGAGCAGGAAGCGGGGCTCAACACCAGAGAAATGCCAAAAAGAGAGAGAAAGAGAAACAACTAGACTAGGCTACAATGTGCCTTAAAACATGATGGTCAACCTAACACACAGTCAACACACAGTCAACACGCAGTCGACCTACTAGACTAGACTACAATGTGCCTTAAAACATGATGGTCGCTCTAACACACAGTCAAAACGCAGTCAACACACAGTCAATACACAGTCAACACGCAGTCGACCTACTAGACTAGACTACAATGTGCCTTAAAACATGATGGTCGCTCTAACACACAGTCAAAACGCAGTCAACACACAGTCAATACACAGTCAACACGCAGTCAACACACAGTCAACACACAGTCAACACACAGTCAACACACAGTCAACACACAGTCAACAATTGATATTGGTGTCTAGTGATATTGGTGTCTAGTGATATTGGCGTCTAGCTGTAGGCTAGTTGTCTAGTGATATTGGCGTCTAGCTGTAGGCTAGTTGTCTAGTGATATTGGTGTCTAGTGATATTGGTGTCTAGCTGTAGGCTAGTTGTCTAGTGATATTGGTGTCTAGCTGTAGGCTAGTTGTCTAGTGATATTGGCGTCTAGCTGTAGGCTAGTTGTCTAGTGATATTGGTGTCTAGCTGTAGGCTAGTTGTCTAGTGATATTGGTGTCTAGCTGTAGGCTGGTTGTCTAGTGATATTGGTGTCTAGCTGTAGGCTAGTTGTCTAGTGATATTGGTGTCTAGCTGTAGGCTAGTTGTCTAGTGATATTGGTGTCTAGCTGTAGGCTAGTTGTCTAGTGATATTGGTGTCTAGCTGTAGGCTAGTTGTCTAGTGATATTGGCGTCTAGCTGTAGGCTAGTTGTCTAGTGATATTGGTGTCTAGCTGTAGGCTAGTTGTCTAGTGATATTGGTGTCTAGTGATATTGGTGTCTAGCTGTAGGCTAGTTGTCTAGTGATATTGGTGTCTAGTGATATTGGTGTCTAGCTGTAGGCTAGTTGTCTAGTGATATTGGTGTCTAGCTGTAGGCTAGTTGTCTAGTGATATTGGTGTCTAGCTGTAGGCTAGTTGTCTGGTGATATTGGTGTCTAGCTGTAGGCTAGTTGTCTAGTGATATTGGTGTCTAGCTGTAGGCTAGTTGTCTAGTGATATTGGCGTATATCTGTAGGCTAGTTGTCTAGTGATATTGGTGTCTAGCTGTAGGCTAGTTGTCTAGTGATATTGGTGTCTAGCTGTAGGCTAGTTGTCTAGTGATATTGGTGTCTAGCTGTAGGCCAGTTGTCTAGTGATATTGGTGTCTAGCTGTAGACTAGTTGTCTAGTGATATTGGTGTCTAGCTGTAGGCCAGTTGTCTAGTGATATTGGTGTCTAGCTGTAGACTAGTTGTCTAGTGATATTGGTATCTAGCTGTAGGCTAGTTGTCTAGTGATATTGGTGTCTAGTGATATTGGTGTCTAGCTGTAGGCCAGTTGTCTAGTGATATTGGTGTCTAGTGATATTGGTGTCTAGTGATATTGGTGTCTAGCTGTAGGCTAATATCTAGTGATATTGGTGTCTAGTGATATTGGTGTCTAGCTGTAGGCTAATATCTAGTGATATTGGTGTCTAGCTGTAGACTAGTTGTCTAGTGATATTGGTGTCTAGTGATATTGGTGTCTAGCTGTAGGCTAATATCTAGTGATATTGGTGTCTAGTTATATTGGTGTCTAGCTGTAGGCTAATATCTAGTGATATTGGTGTCTAGCTGTAGGCTAATATCTAGTGATATTGGTGTCTAGTGATATTGGTGTCTAGTTGTAGGCTAGTTGTCTAGTGATAGTGGTGTCTAGCTGTAGGCTAGTTGTCTAGTGATATTGGTGTCTAGTGATATTGGTGTCTAGCTGTAGGCTAGTTGTCTAGTGATATTGGTGTCTAGTTGTAGGGCTAGTTGTCTAGTGATATTGGTGTCTAGCTGTAGGCTAGTTGTCTAGTGATATTGGTGTCTAGCTGTAGGCTAGTTGTCTAGTGATATTGGTGTCTAGCTGTAGACTAGTTGTCTAGTGATATTGGTGTCTAGCTGTAGACTAGTTGTCTAGTGATATTGGTGTCTAGTGGTCTAGTGATATTGGTGTCTAGTTGTCTAGTGATATTGGTGTCTAGCTGTAGACTAGTTGTCTAGTGATATTGGTGTCTAGTTGTCTAGTGATATTGGTGTCTAGCTGTAGGCTGGTTGTCTAGTGATATTGGTGTCTAGCTGTAGGCTAGTTGTCTAGTGATATTGGTGTCTAGTGATATTGGTGTCTAGCTGTAGGCTAGTTGTCTAGTGATATTGGCATCTAGCTGTAGGCTGGTTGTCTAGTGATATTGGTGTCTAGCTGTAGGCTAGTTGTCTAGTGATATTGGTGTCTAGCTGTAGGCTAGTTGTCTAGTGATATTGGTGTCTAGCTGTAGGCTAGTTGTCTAGTGATATTGGTGTCTAGCTGTAGGCCAGTTGTCTAGTGATATTGGTGTCTAGCTGTAGGCTGAGTTGTCTAGTGATATTGGTGTCTAGCTGTAGGCTAGTTGTCTAGTGATATTGGCGTCTAGCTGTAGGCTAGTTGTCTAGTGATATTGGTGTCTAGCTGTAGGCTAGTTGTCTAGTGATATTGGTGTCTAGTGATATTGGTGTCTAGCTGTAGGCTAGTTGTCTAGTGATATTGGTGTCTAGTGATATTGGTGTCTAGCTGTAGGCTAGTTGTCTAGTGATATTGGTGTCTAGCTGTAGGCTGGTTGTCTAGTGATATTGGCGTCTAGCTGTAGGCTAGTTGTCTAGTGATATTGGTGTCTAGCTGTAGGCTAGTTGTCTAGTGATATTGGTGTCTAGCTGTAGGCTAGTTGTCTAGTGATATTGGCGTATAGCTGTAGGCTAGTTGTCTAGTGATATTGGTGTCTAGCTGTAGGCTAGTTGTCTAGTGATATTGGTGTCTAGCTGTAGGCTAGTTGTCTAGTGATATTGGTGTCTAGCTGTAGGCCAGTTGTCTAGTGATATTGGTGTCTAGCTGTAGACTAGTTGTCTAGTGATATTGGTGTCTAGTGATATTGGTGTCTAGCTGTAGACTAGTTGTCTAGTGATATTGGTGTCTAGTTGTAGGCTAGTTGTCTAGCGATATTGTTGTCTATTGATATTGGTGTCTAGCTTTAGGCTAGTTGTCTAGTGATATTGGTATCTAGCTGTAGGCTAGTTGTCTAGCGATATTGTTGTCTATTGATATTGGTGTCTAGCTTTAGGCTAGTTGTCTAGTGATATTGGTGTCTAGTTGTCTAGTGATATTGGTGTCTAGCTGTAGGCTAGTAGTCTAGTGATATTGGTGTCTAGTGATATTGGTGTCTAGCTGTAGGCTAATATCTAGTGATATTGGTGTCTAGCTGTAGACTAGTTGTCTAGTGATATTGGTGTCTAGTGATATTGGTGTCTAGCTGTAGGCTAATATCTAGTGATATTGGTGTCTAGTGATATTGGTGTCTAGCTGTAGGCTAATATCTAGTGATATTGGTGTCTAGCTGTAGGCTAATATCTAGTGATATTGGTGTCTAGTGATATTGGTGTCTAGTTGTAGGCTAGTTGTCTAGTGATAGTGGTGTCTAGCTGTAGGCTAGTTGTCTAGTGATATTGGTGTCTAGTGATATTGGTGTCTAGCTGTAGGCTAGTTGTCTAGTGATATTGGTGTCTAGTTGTAGGCTAGTTGTCTAGTGATATTGGTGTCTAGCTGTAGGCTAGTTGTCTAGTGATATTGGTGTCTAGTTGTAGGCTAGTTGTCTAGTGATATTGGTGTCTAGCTGTAGACTAGTTGTCTAGTGATATTGGTGTCTAGCTGTAGGCTAGTTGTCTAGTGATATTGGTGTCTAGTTGTCTAGTGATATTGGTGTCTAGCTGTGGGCCAGTTGTCTAGTGATATTGGTGTCTAGCTGTAGGCTAGTTGTCTAGTGATATTGGTCAACCATCATCATCTGATCCAGGAAAGAAAACTAATGCATTGGAATAAAGCTTTTTTATCAAGGAAAAAGGTGATAATGAAGAAGTACAAAGAAAAATCTATGAAGGAGCTGAGCCCCTGTAACCATTACAAAACCACACCTACTATTGGTCTGGCTGTAACCATTACAAAACCACACCTACTATTGGTCTGGCTGTAACCATTACAAAACCACACCTGCTATTGGTCTTGCTGTACCCGTTACAAAACCACACCTACTATTGGTCTGGCTGTACCCGTTACAAAACCACACCTACTATTGGTCTGGCTGTACCCGTTACAAAAACCACACCTACTATTGGTCTGGCTGTACCCGTTACAAAACCACAACTGCTATTGGTCTGGGTGTAACCATTACAAAACCACACCTGCTATTGGTCTGGCTGTAACCATTACAAAACCACACCTACTATTGGTCTGGGTGTAACCATTACAAAACCACACCTGCTATTGGTCTGGCTGTAACCATTACAAAACCACACCTGCTATTGGTCTGGGTGTAACCGTTACAAAACCACACCTACTATTGGTCTGGGTGTAACCGTTACAAAACCACACCTACTATTGGTCTGGGTGTAACCGTTACAAAACCACACCTACTATTGGTCTGGGTGTAACCGTTACAAAACCACACCTACCGTTACAATGCAATTCTAAAGAATAGAGTATTGACTTGGATTGCTAAATTATATTACACACCCAAACATATATATAATGATAACCAAATGTAAACCATTAATAGCTGAATAGAGTTGTAATTTTTATCTTATTTTTTATTTCACCTTTATTTAACCAGGTAGGCTATTTGAGAACAAGTTCTCATTTACAACTGCGACCTGGCCAAAATAAACTGTAGCAATTCGACACATACAACAACACAGAGTTACACATGGAATAAACAAAACATACAGTCAATAATACAGTAGAACAAAAGAAAACAAAAAGTCTATATACAGTGAGTGTAAATGAGGTAAGTTAAGGAAATAAATAGGCCATGGTGGCGAAGTAATTAAAATATAACAATTAAACACTGGAATGGTAGATCGGCAGAAGATGAATGTGCAGATAGAGATACTGGGGAGCAAAGGAGCACGATAAATAGATAAATACCAGTATGGGGATGAGGTAGATAGATGGGCTGTTTACAGATGGGCTATGTACAGATGCAGTGATCTGTAAACTGCTCTGACAGCTGGTGAGGGCCAGTAGATTTTTGGCCAAAAAGTTATCGTTGGACCGTGGCGTGTTTCATATGCAGAGTGGAGGCTATTTACTGTGCTTTGATGAACGAACAGCTGGACTAGTTTATTTAAAATTTGTTGAACTACCTGAATAAAGTCCATCTCATATTTCCTTTTCTTTAAATCACACATTGGAGTTATATATCCACGGTATCGCATCGAGTCAATTTAACGATCTTGTTTGTATTTCCGATATGAAGTCCATCAGTACTTGTCAGACAGTGACGTTAGTGACTCGGGTAAGACAGCTGTTCATTTGGCTCCCTAATTTGCATATGGGTAGGCCTTTTTTGGTGATTATCTGCAGATAAATTATGAAAACATTCGATGAAGATGGTGAATCCTCCTCACTGCAGGAACTATTCGAAGGCTAGTGGAGAGAGGTTGACTCTAATATAAGAAAATAGATTAAATCGTTTTTAAAAGTGATACTTTTTGGTATTTTCAAAGATATTGATATGTCTACTGAATTAATCAGTGTTGACAATGGAGAGGTCAACTGCTGCTTTCTGTGTAGCAAAGCCCATGTTTAACACCTGCTTCATTCATCTATTCTACCCTGCCTTTCTAAGGTCTTTGAAAGCCAAGTTAACAAACAGATCAATGACCACTTCGAATCCCACCGTACCTTCTCCGCTATACAATTGTCATGCCTTTGGCTATGCCGGATTAATTGCTAAAACATGCTATTCTATAAAATAATTTCTCCGTAATTAATATCACCTGATTGAGCTAATCATGTAAATGTAATTAACTAGAGAGTCGGGCACCACAAAATAATATTTATAGAGCTGTTATCTTCCGAATAAACTCTTAAAGAACTAGTAATTATTTTACATCCATAGCAGTCAACATTAATCTTCATCTTACTTCAGTCCCATATTCTGTCAATTGTAAATTCTTGGTTATCTGCAAGAACCCTGGCTAACAACTTGAATCAGCAATACAAATTGGGTTTAATTATTTATTTACTAAATACCTAACTAATCACACAGAATTCACAAACACAAAGAATGGATTATCCCTGGATAATTCTTTACATTATAGGAAATCGTTCCTAGCGGGCGGAACAGATATGACAGCTTGTTACACAAAAGAAAAGGGGCTGGGTTTGAGTGAAAGAGCGGGAAGACTGAGGAACAAAGGGAAGAAGCTGTGTCATCGTAAATACAGTATCTTATGCATTCTAAATTACCGCCCATTTGGAAAAGGAAAATGCAATAAATATTTACTCTGAGCTGCGCTTCAGTAGGTTGGTGGTAGATGGAAGACCGTGTTGCCAAACCGAGTCCTCTGTCCTTTGAAGAATGTCTCTGGTGGTCACTTGGATAAGTTGTAATAACGTCGTTGTGTGGTAGATGGGATACTATGTCTGTTCCTTCCTAACCTGCGTTTGCAGCTACGGTCGCTAACTCAACGGCTAGGAGGTATCACTTCTGTAGTGAATAAGAGTTCAAAGTTCATACCATTCGCAACCAAAGCTCATGCTGATGTTGGCTTCATTCTGTAGTTTTATCTGAACCATTCTGACATAGGATCGTTATCCTACCTCATTGGAACAGGAAGTTATGTTGTCATCAAGGCTTTAAATAGGAAGGGAGAAAATGGGTGTGTGTCATAGTTTACAACCTCTGTCTCTTCACGTGGGCGGGCCACTGAATGAGCAGCCCTAACTTATGAAAACCCACATCTCACATTTTAGAAGCTAAAATCACATTTCATCCCATCACAAATAATTTCATATTCAAACATTTAAATTGAACAACAATTCCATGTGAATCCGATAACTGTGATGTGTAGACTTTCCACTGTAGAGTTTATGTCATCTTATCATTGATGAGAATGTCTCAGATGACAACTGAACTGACATCATATTCATTAAGTACCACTGCATATGTTCAATTGGTCGGATTACCAGAATATGGTTAATTTCCCCCACCTTCTGATGTTCCCAGAATCTCTATGTTAACCAAGTTTTTTTTTTAAATGTAGCATCAGTAGGGTAGAGAGGAGAAAAAGGGGGAAGAGGTATTTATGACTGTCATAAACCTACCCCCAGGCCAATGTCATGACTGATGTTCCCAGAATCTCTATGTTAACCAGGTTTTTTTTTTTAAAGTAACCTCAGTAGGTTAGAGAAGGGAAAAGGGGGAAGAGGTATTTATGACTGAACCGATCCCCCAGGCCAGTGTCATGACAAAATCTAGCTTCAGAGCTGGTCATGGGTGCACCTCAGCTATGCTCAAGGTCATCATAACCGCTAACGACATCATAACCGCCATCGATAAGAGACATTACTATGCAGTCGTATTCATCGACCTGGCCAAGGCTTTCGACTCTGTCAATCACAACATTCTTATTGGCAGACTCTACAGCCTTGGTTTCTCAAATGATTCCCTCGCTTGGTTCACCAACTACTTTTCTGATAGAGTTCAGTGTGTCAAATCGGAGGGCCTGTTGTCCGGACCGGGGGCAGTCTCTATGGGGGTGCCACAGGGTTCAATTCTCAGGCCGACTCTTTTCCCTGTGTACATCAATGATGTCGCTCTTGCTGCTGGTGATTCTTTGATCTACCACTACGCAGACGACACCAGTCTGTATACATCTGGCCCTTCTTTGTACACTGTGTTAACTAACCTCCAGACGAGCTTCAATGCCATACAACTCTCCTTCCGTGGCCTCCAACTGCTCTTAAACACTAGTAAAACTAAATGCATGCTCTTCAACCGATCGCTGCCCGCACCTTCCAGCCCGACTAGCATCACTACTCCGGACGGTTCTGACTTAGAATATGTGGACAACTACAAATACCTAGGTGTCTGGTTAGACTGTAACCTCTCCTTCCAGACTCACATTAAGCATCTCTAATCCAAAATTAAATTTAGAATCAGCTTCCTATTTCACAACAAAGCATCGTTCACTCATGCAGCCACACATACCCTCGTAAAACTGACTATCCTGCAGATCCTTGACTTCGGTGATGTCGTTTATAAAATAGCCTCCAACACTCTACTCAACAAATTGTATGCAGTCTATCATAGTGCCATCCGTTTTGTCACCAAAGTCCCATATACTACCCACCACTGCGACCTGTATGCTCTTGTTGGCTGGCCCTCGCTTTCATACTCGTCGCCAAACCCACTGGCTCCAGGTCATCTACAAGTCTCTGCTAGGTAAAGCCCCGCCTTATCTCAGCTCACTGGTCACCATAGCAGCACCCACAAGTAGCACGCGCTCCAGCAGGTATATCTCACTGGTCACCCCCAAAGCCAATTCCTCCTTTGGCCGCCTCTCCTTCCAGTTCTCTGCTGCCAATGACTGCAAAAATCTCTGAAGTTGAAGACTTACTGGAAACACTTATCTCCCTCACTAACTTTAAGCACCAGCTGTCAGAGCAGCTCACAGATCACTGTACCTGTACAAAACTCATCTGTAAATATCCCATCCAATCTACCTCATCCCCATACGGTATTTATTTATTTATTTATTTATCTTGTTCCTTTGCACCCCAGTATCTCTACTTGCACATTCATCTTCTGCACATCTATCATTCCAGTGTTTAATTGATATATTGTAATTATTTCACCACCATGGCCTATGTATCGCCTTACCTCCCTAATCCTACCTCATTTGCACTCACTGTATATAGATTTTTCTACTGTATTATTGATTGTATGTTTGTTTGTTTATTCCATGTGTAACTCTGTGTTGTTGTATGTGACGCACTGCTTTGCTTTATCTTGGCCAGGTTGCAGTTGTAAATGACAACTTGTTCTCAACTAGCCTACCTGGTTAAATAAAGGTGTTCTCAACTTGCCTTCCTGGTTAAATAAAGGGGAAATTTAAAGAAAATGATTTTTTAAATACCTCGATTGGAGTAGTCAACTTCTACTTTCTGTGTAGCAAAAAGTCCATGTTTAACACCTCATTCTTCAATCATAACTATATTTTAGGTAGCTGAGAAAATGCCTCTTAAAAAAAGGAAGCTTGAAGCCTTTGAAGTCAAAATATATTTTTTCCTGTGTTTTATATCATATTGTAAAACAGGCTGATGAAACTAACACTAAGAGTGTGTTAATTTCTTTTCATTAAGTGTTCTTTCCTAATAGTTGCTGGTTTAAAATACAATCTAACATTAGAATGTACCGGAGAAAATAAAGGTCAATCGAGGCAGCTCAACTGAGACTGCTTTCCTCTCCGCTCTGCCAAAGCTAACTCTCTCTCCTCTGCTCTCCTCCTCTATCCCCTCTAGATCTATCCGCTGCCTTCGACACCATGAACCATCAGATCCTCCTCACAACCCTCACGGGGCTGGGCGTCTCAGGCTCTGTCAGATCCTCCTTTCCACCCTCTCGGGGCTGGGCGTCTCAGGCTCTATCAGATCCTCCTCTCCACCCTCTCGGGGCTGGGCGTCTCAGGCTCTATCAGATCCTCCTCACAAGCCTCACGGGGCTGGGCGTCTCAGGCTCTATCAGATCCTCCTCTCCACCCTCTCGGGGCTGGGCATCTCAGGCTCTATCAGATCCTCCTCTCCACCCTCTCAGGGCTGGTCCTCTCAGGCTCTATCATCTCCACCCTCTCAGGGCTGGGCGTCTCAGGCTCTGTCAGATCCTCCTCTCCACCCTCTCAGGGCTGAGCGTCTCAGGCTCTGTCAGATCCTCCTCTCCACCCTCTCAGGGCTGGGCGTCTCAGGCTCTGTCAGATCCTCCTCTCCACCCTCTAAGGGCTGAGCGTCTCAGGCTCCACCCTCTCAGGGCTGGGCGTCTCAGGCTCTCCACACTACTGGACTGCATCCTACCTGGCAGGATCTGTGTCTGCACTACTGGTGTCCCCCAGGGCTCGGTTCTGGGCTCTCTCCTGTTCTTTCTTTACACCAAGTTATTCGGCTCCTCACATGGTCTGTCATTGCTATGCAGGATGACACTGGACTACTTTTCCTCTGACACGGCATCTCTGTGTACAGTTTGGATGTCGGCCCACCACATCAAGCTCAACCTCAACAAGACGGAGCTGCTCTTCCTCTCTGTGAATGCCTGCCAGCAAGACCTCTCCATCATGGTTGACAACTCCACAGTGGGAGCTGTCCCCCTCCACTCTGGGAGGGGACAGAGTGCAATGAACCTTGGCGCGACCCTGGACAACGCCATGTAATCCTCTGCAAACATCAAAGCAGTGACGCACTCCTGCAGGTCCAGGCTCTTCATTGAAATCATAATAGTTTCAGATATAATAGAATGTGATTGTTAAACAAAAGGTTATTTCACTTGCCCAGCTGTCCAGCTCCTTGACAATTCCTCGCCAGAAGATGCGTAGGTTGATTTTGGCAAATCATGCGCTTCACTCCGAAATGTGCAGCATGCATCTCTGTCAGCACGACTTCCTTCTCCTCCTTAGTAAGAATCACCCTCATGTGTTGTTGGCCATCCTTCCCCCATAGGTAAAATATGATTGCCTAACAAGTTGGAAGAGAAGAGTTGTTAAAATACTCAAGTCTAAGTACATTTGCACTTGTGCTTTTCTCTCTCTGTTTCTCTCTCTCCGTCTGTCTTCCACCCCGTGGGTGGGGGCGGTGGAAGTGAGAGAGGGAGAGAGAGGTGGGAAGAGAGACTGTAGACACCTTAGAGACTGTCACATCTGTCTAGCGAAGACATCCATTTGATGTAGTCAGTAGGTAGTCACCGTCAAAAACACCATCCTTGGTGAGCAATTCTCAGGTAATAAGTTTGCGCGGACTGAGCGAGCGCTTCTGAGGTGAAATAGAACACAAACTGCCCACACGAGGTCTAATAGAGCCAAGCAACCAGCATAGCAACTGACGCTTTGGTTCATTACATAATCAGGTCAGAATGTTGCAAGTTCTAGCAACGGCTCTAGCAACAGAATTTAGAACTCATCGAATCCCATTGTGACGTGGGGGGACACTATTTGGCATGACAGGCCCTAGCATTGGAATGTACCAGAGACCACCAAAAATAAAGCTGGTTTAAATTAATAAATTAATAAAAACAAAAAAGTTTACCCTGACTTGGAAGAGTTCCAGTGTTGGATTGCCAGCTAGCTAACATAGCATCCCTCTCTGTTGTATAGCCTTAGCCAGCTAGCTAACATAGCATCCCTCTCTGTTGTATAGCCTTAGCCAGTTAGCTAACATAGCATCCCTCTCTGTTGTATAGCCTTAGCCAGTTAGCTAACATGGCATCCCTCTCTGTTGTATAGCCTTAGCCAGCTAGCTAACATGGCATCCCTCTCTGTTGTATAGCCTTAGCCAGTTAGCTAACATGGCATCCTCTCTGTTGTATAGCCTTAGCCAGTTAGCTAACATGGCATCCTCTCTGTTTGAGTAGGCTAATCTAACTAGCTGCATTTGACTCCAGCTCAAGTAAGAAAATAACTATATAGCTATCTTTTTCTCTCTCTCTCTCTTTGCTTCTTCTTCATTTTTTAAACAAACTAATTTGTTCAAAACTGTTCAACTATTGTCTTTCTCTTTCTTTGAGTCAACTACTCACCACATTTTATGCACTGCAGTGCTAGCTAGCTGTAGCTTATGCTTTCAGTTCTGATCCTTTGATTGGGTGGACAACATGTCAGTTTATGCTGTGAAAGCTCTGATAGGTTGGAGGACGTTCTCCGGAAGTTGTCATAATTACTGCGTAAGTCTATGGAAGGGGGTGAGAACCAAGAGCCTCCTAGGTTTCGTATTGAAGTCAATGTACCCAGAGGAGGATGGAAACTAGCTGTCCTCCTGCTAAACGATGGTGCTGTTGAGGCTACTGTAGACCTTCATTGCAAAACAGTGTTTTAATGAATTATCTGTTGATGTGAATATATTTAGTATAGTTTCATCTATATCTATGAATTAATTAAGATTAACCTTATTAATCTATGGATTTTCACATGACTGGGAATACGGATATGAATCTGTTGGTCACAGATACCTTAAACAAAAATAAGGTAGGGGCGTGGATCAGAGACAACCAGGTGCGTGGAGTTCCTAACTAATCAATGAAGACCTAGACAACCAGGTGCCAAAATCCGTCTGTTTAAGCTAGAGATATATGTGTCTTTGCATGGAATGCGCATACGCAGATATCACCCTCCGCATCTGAGGTGAAAGCTCGACACATCTCCTTCTCATAGAGTTGATCAGGCTGTTGATTGTGGCCTGTGGAATGTTGTCCTACTCCTCTTCAATGGCTGTGCGAAGTTGCTGGATATTGGTGGGAATTGGGACACGCTGTCGTTCACGTCAATCTAGAGCATCCCAAACATGCTCGCGAACACAACTCCATACTGTGGTGTAGTGGTGCCTGAAGAACTGGGCTAATTTTGCCAATATATTCCCAAACGGCCTGCCCTATGAGAAACATACCCTCTGTACTTTTCGGCAGGCTATTAGTAGGTCTACTATTGAAACAAATGAGACAGAAATTCAGAGGTTTCAGATTTTACCAAACGGTGTTCAGGTTTTTCAAAGACAAACTTTTAAACAGAAAAATAACAAAATAGTATGTTCTAAAACCATAACAATGCTTAAACCACATCAGGAAACTTTTAATGTCTGGGAACAATCTAGGAAATGTAAAGTTCCCTTTAATTCAACTGTACAGGCACCTTACATTGTTGATTGGTTAGCAGTGTTTCTGTGGTACAGCCACCTAGCACTGTTGTTTGGTTAGCAGTGTCTCTGTAGTACAGCCACCTAGCACTGTTGTTTGGTTAGCAGTGTCTCTGTAGTACAGCCACCTAGCACTGTTGTTTGGTTCATAGTATTTCTGTAAAGGGGAGAACTAGTCAGTTGTACAACTGAATTCCTTCATCTGAAATGTGTCTTCCGCATTTAACACAACCCCTCTGAATCAGAGAGGTGTGTCTTCCACATTTAACACAACCCCTCTGAATCAGAGAGGTGTGTCTTCCACATTTAACCCAACCCCTCTGAATCAGAGAGGTGTGTCTTCCACATTTAACACAACATCTCTGAATCAGAGAGGTGTGTCTTCCACATTTAACCCAACCCCTCTGAATCAGAGAGGTGTGCCTTCCACATTTAACCCAACCCCTCTGAATCAGAGAGGTGTGTCTTCCACATTTAACCCAGATATCACCCTTCCGCATCTGAGGTGAAAGGTCAGAGCTAGAGCAGAGGTTTGTCAGACCATGAGGCATCCCGAAAATCAGTCTTCTCACAGAAAATGCCTGTACGGCTTGGCCTTACAAACTATTATGATCCCTCTCACGAAAGACGAGACTCTCAGGAACAGACGAGACTCTCAGGAATAGACGAGCCTCTCAGGAACAGACAAGCCTCTCAGGAACAGACGAGCCTCTCAGGAACAGAAGAGCCTCTCAGGAACAGACGAGCCTCTCAGGGACAGACGAGCCTCTCAGGGACAGACGAGCCTCTCAGGAAGAGACGAGACTCTCAGGAACAGACGAGACTCTCAGGAACAGACGAGCCTCACAAGACTTATCTGAAGTCGGTACAGCCTCTTCTATCAACTTGTGTCTGTAACGTCGGAGCGGTTTTGGGCTACACACTAATGTGGACAGCTCAGACTCTTCACGACTCTCCATTTTGCTCTAGGAAGTCCAAGGGCCACACAAGACTAATCTTAAGGTCCCCTTACCAGTTAAACACATGAATGGAAGCACATGTGGAGATAGTTAAGTCTATAAAACAAGGGGATAAATACATGTAAATAAATATATATTATTATTGTTTCCTGATCTCTCTTCTATCTCTCAGATACAGGAGAGAGAATTCAGAAAAAAACTTCCTGTTGACTGTTTCTGGGGACTGTCTGTTATTCAATGTGTTTCTATGGGCTAATAGCAGTAAGGACAATCTGTTATTCAATGTGTTTCTATGGGCTAATAGCAGTAAGGACTATCTGTTATTCAATGTGTTTCTATGGGCTAATAGCAGTAAGGACTATCTGTTATTCAATGTGTTTCTATGAGCTAATAGCAGTAAGGACTATCTGTTATTCAATGTGTTTCTAATAGCAGTAAGGACTATCTGTTATTCAATGTGTTTCTAATAGCAGTAAGGACTATCTGTTATTCAATGTGTTTCTATGAGCTAATAGCAGTAAGGACTATCTGTTATTCAATGTGTTTCTATGGGCTAATAGCAGTAAGGACTATCTGTTATTCAATGTGTTTCTATTGGTTTCTATTGGCTAATAGCAGTAATGCCAAATAACACCTTTCCTCACCTCACCTTTGTTTCAAGAACTGCAACGCTGCTGGGTTTTCCAGGCTCAACAGTTTCCCGTGTACCAAGAATGGTCCACCACCCAAAAGGACATCCAGCCAACTTGACAACTGTGGGAATAATTGGAGTCAACATGGGCCAGCATCCCTGTGGTACACTTTCAACACCGTGTAGAGTCCATACCCCAACAAATTGGGGCTGTTCTGAGGGGAAAAGAGGTTATATTATATTCATTAAATTATTAATATAATATTTGAGAACTAACAATCAATTAAATAAAAGCTAGAACATCAGGGAGAATTGAAAATTCCCAAAACAATTTAGTAGTTTAGAAGAATGTTTTCATTGTTTGAGCAAAAGAACACAGCATTAGTTAACATTAGCCTACCATGACAGATAGAGACTAGAGACCTCATAGTGAATACACCCCAGTTATAGACTAGAGACCTCATAGTGAATACACCCCAGTTATAGACTAGAGACCTCATAGTGAATACACCCCAGTTATAGACTAGAGACCTCATAGTGAATACACCCCAGTTATAGACTAGAGACCTCATAGTGAATACACCCCAGTTATAGACTAGAGGCCTCATAGTGAATACACCCCAGTTATAGACTAGAGACCTCATAGTGAATACACCCCAGTTATAGACTAGAGACCTCATAGTGAATACACCCCAGTTATAGACTAGAGACCTCATAGTGAATACACCCCAGTTATAGACTAGAGGCCTCATAGTGAATACACCCCAGTTATAGACTAGAGACCTCATAGTGAATACACCCCAGTTAGAGACTAGAGGCCTCATAGTGAATACACCCCAGTTAGAGACTAGAGACCTCATAGTGAATACACCCCAGTTATAGACTAGAGGCCTCATAGTGAATACACCCCAGTTATAGACTAGAGGCCTCATAGTGAATACACCCCAGTTATAGACTAGAGACCTCATAGTGAATACACCCCAGTTATAGACTAGAGACCTCATAGTGAATACACCCCAGTTATAGACTAGAGACCTCATAGTGAATACACCCCAGTTATAGACTAGAGACCTCATAGTGAATACACCCCAGTTATAGACTAGAGGCCTCATAGTGAATACACCCCAGTTATAGACTAGAGGCCTCATAGTGAATACACCCCAGTTAGAGACTTGAAGCCTCATAGTGAATACACCCCAGTTATAGACTAGAGACCTCATAGTGAATACACCCCAGTTATAGACTAGAGACCTCATAGTGAATACACCCCAGTTATAGACTAGAGGCCTCATAGTGAATACACCCCAGTTAGAGACTAGAGGCCTCATAGTGAATACACCCCAGTTAGAGACTAGAGGCCTCATAGTGAATACACCCCACTTATAGAGACCTAATAGTGAATACACCCCAGTTATAGACTAGAGACCTCATAGTGAATACACCCCAGTTAGAGACTAGAGACCTCATAGTGAATACACCCCAGTTATAGACTAGAGACCTCATAGTGAATACACCCCAGTTAGAGACTAGAGGCCTCATAGTGAATACACCCCAGTTATAGACTAGAGACCTCATAGTGAATACACCCCAGTTAGAGACTAGAGGCCTCATAGTGAATACACCCCAGTTAGAGACTAGAGGCCTTATTTATAAATGCTGCATTCTGAATATATAAAGCATTTTAATCATATTAATGAAATTGGAGCCAATTATCATATGTTCCAATGCAGGCCAGAGATGTGACTCTTCTGGTCTCTTCTAGAGACATAATGCAGGCCAGAGATGTGACTCTTCTGGTCTCTTCTAGAGACATAATGCAGGCCAGAGATGTGACTCTTCTGGTCTCTTCTAGAGACATAATGCAGGCCAGAGATGTGACTCTTCAGGTCTCTTCTAGAGACACAATGCAGGCCAGAGATGTGACTCTTCTGGTCTCTTCTAGAGAGATAATGCAGGCCAGAGATGTGACTCTTCTGGTCTCTTCTAGAGAGATAATGCAGGCCAGAGATGTGACTCTTCTGGTCTCTTCTAGAGAGATAATGCAGGCCAGAGATGTGACTCTTCTGGTCTCTTCTAGAGAGATAATGCAGGCCAGAGATGTGACTCTTCTGGTCTCTTCTAGAGACATAATGCAGGCCAGAGATGTGACTCTTCTGGTCTCTTCTAGAGACATAATGCAGGCCAGAGATTTGACTCTTCTGGTCTCTTCTAGAGACATAATGCAGGCCAGTGATGTGACTCTTCTGGTCTCCTCTAGAGACATAATGCAGGCCAGAGATGTGACTCTTCTGGTCTCTTCTAGAGAGATAATGCAGGCCAGAGATGTGACTCTTCTGGTCTCTCCTAGAGAGATAATGCAGGCCAGAGATGTGACTCTTCTGGTCTCTTCTAGAGACATAATGCAGGCAATGAGCTGTTGTTTCTGATGAACCAACTGAGACATAATAAGGACTGTGTTGGTGTTGCGATACAATTAGAGGTGAACAGTTGTTTATAGAAGCGTCACAGCCGTCGTTGGAACAATTGGACCCAGGCGCAGCGTGAGTAGAGTTCCACATTTTAATGAGAGTGAGACTTCCAGAACAACAAAGACATAACGATTGTTAAATACGTAGCGCGCACACACAGGCACTCACACACAACATTATCCCACCTAGCAGATTATCAGCTGCCTCCAATTGGGAACCATACACACACCAACATAGAAATATAATACCTAGAACCCCTCTAGTCACGCCCAGAACCCGAGGGCTCTCTATGGTCAGGGCGGGACAAGAAGCTGTTAAATCTTTGATGGATTAATTTTGGTTCTGATTATAATTCCCTGTGTCAGAGTCAATAGTTGTTATATCAGCTAATTGTTCATTACTGCTTAGCTTGTTGGCCAGTAAATGACTGAGACGATTATCATGGAAGTAATGATTGAGTCTTACTCAATGGATGGCAAATTCTGCACTCTGTCTTCCCAATAAATTAAGTTCTGTCTTGACTTTGGAAGAGTAATATCTACCTGGTACAGAGAGTTTGTTGAGAACGTTCTATCGCAGTTAAAAACATTATAATATCTTCTTTAATTGTAATTAAAGTTACATCATTTAAAAAATATAAAAACCATTGGTGGCATCCCATAGACCAAATTGTTATTGATCATTATGAATGAATTTAGTTACATTTCAAATTCATCACAGAATGTAGGATTTGGTTGAAATGACACGTTGAAACGCCATCTTGTGGCTCTTTTAGGAGATTCTGACATTTTGAAGTTGGCAGTAGTAGGCGTGGTGATCAGACAAGCTCATATGTCGAATTTAAAGTTTTTTTGATTAAAGAAAATATAGGTGTCAGAACGATTTATCCCCGTTTGAGTAAAAAGTGTACTCTTTTAACTTGTTCAAGAAGAGTGATTCTGCCTTCTTGGTCTTTTCTCCAAGATAGTGAATTTGAGTTTCCTACTACTCATCATTATGACCTTTAGTTTGTGAGGGGTTTTATGAAAAGCAGCCTGTTAGTACAACTGTTTTTCTAATCTACATGAGTCCTTTTGGAGCAGGTGTGTTTCTTGGAGCATTGCTATATCATCTTTGTTAAGATATCGAGACAGCTGGAACATTTAGGCCTGTGAGACAGTTCAACGGCAGACAGAGACTAGAAGTAGTTAAGTATATATACACTGTTCAAAAAAATAAAGGGAACACTAAAATAACACATCCTAGATCTGAATGAATGAAATATTCTTCTTAAATACTTTTTTCTTTACATAGTTGAATGTGCTGACAACAAAATCACACAATAATTATCGACGGAAATCAAATTTATCAACCCATGGAGATCTGGAGTTGGAGTAACACTCAAAATTAAAATGGAAAACCACACTACAGGCTGATCCAACTTTGATGTAATGTCCTTAAAACAAGTCAAAATGAGGCTCAGTAGTGTGTGTAGCCTCCACGTGCCTGTATGACCTCCCTACAAGGCCTGGGTATGCTCCTGATGAGGTGGCGGATGGTCTCCTGAGGGATCTCCTCCCAGACCTGGACTAAAGCATGATGTCCCAGATGTGCTCAATTGGAACCCAGGGCCAACCGCACCAGCATATGGTCTCACAAGGGGTTTGAGGATCTCATCTCGGTACCTCATGGAGCGCCAAGTCTAGTCATAGACTGTTCTCTCTGCTACCACACAGCAAGCGGTACCTGAGCGCCAAGTCTAGTCATAGACTGTTCTCTCTGCTACCACACAGCAAGCGGTACCTGAGCGCCAAGTCTAGTCATAGACTGTTCTCTCTGCTACCGCATGGCAAGCGGTACCGGAGCGCCAAGTCTAGGTCCAAAAGGCTTCTCAACAGACTCTAACCCCCCAAGCATTAAGACTCCTGAACATCTAGTCAAAGGGCTATCCAGACCCCTCTTTTACACTGCTGCTACTCTCTGTTATTATCTATGTAAAGTCAGTTTAACTCTACCTACATGTACATATTACCTCGACTAACCTGTACCCCGCACATTGACTCTGTACCAGTACCCCCTGTATATAGCCTCCACATTGACTCTGTACCGGCACCCCCTGTATATAGCCTCCACATTGACTCAGTACCCCCTGTGTATAGCCTCCACATTGACTCTGTACCGGTACCACCCTGTATATAGTCTCCACATTGATTCTGTACTGGTAAACCCTGTATATAGCCTCCACATTGACTCTGTATCGGTACCCCCTGTATATAGCCTCCACATTGACTCTGTACTGGTACCCCCTGTATATAGCCTCCACATTGACTCTATAACGGTACCCCCTGCATATAGCCTCCACATTGACTCTGTACCGTAATACCCTGTATATAGCATCCACATTGACTCTGTACCAGTACCCCCTGTATATAGCCTCCACATTGATTCTGTACCGTAATACCCTATATATTGCCTCCACACTGACTCTGTACCGGTACCCCCTGCATATAGCCTCCACATTGACTCTGTACTGTAATACCCTGTATATAGCCTCCACATTGACTCTGTACCGTAATACCCTGTATATAGCCTCCACATTGACTCTGTACCGTAATACCCTGTATATAGCCTCCACATTGACTCTGTACCGGTACCCCTGTATATAGCCTCCACATTGACTCTGTACCGTAATACCCTGTATATAGCCTCCACATTGACTCTGTACCGGTACCCCATGTATATAGCCTCCACATTGACTCTGTACCGTAATACCCTGTATATAGCCTCCACATTGACACTATACCAGTACCCCCTGTATATAGCCTCCACATTGACACTATACCGTAACACCCTGTATATAGCCTCCACATTGACACTATACCGTAACACCCTGTATATAGCCTCCACATTGACACTGTACCGTAACACCCTGTATATAGCCTCCACATTGACACTATACCGGTACCCCTGTATATAGCCTCCACATTGACACTATACCGTAACACCCTGTATATAGCCTCCACATTGACACTGTACCGTAACACCCTGTATATATTGCCTCCACACTGACTCTGTACCGGTACCACCCTGCATATAGCCTCCACATTGACTCTGTACTGTAATACCCTGTATATAGCCTCCACATTGACTCTGTACCGTAATACCCTGTATATAGCCTCCACATTGACTCTGTACCGTAATACCCTGTATATAGCCTCCACATTGACTCTGTACCAGTACCCCCTGTATATAGCCTCCACATTGACACTATACCGTAACACCCTGTATATAGCCTCCACATTGACACTATACCGTAACACCCTGTATATAGCCTCCACATTGACACTGTACCGTAACACCCTGTATATAGCCTCCACATTGACACTGTACCGTAATACCCTGTATATAGCCTCCACATTGACACTATACCGGTACCCCTTGTATATAGCCTCCACATTGACACTATACCGGTACCCCTGTATATAGCCTCCACATTGACACTATACCGTAACACCCTGTATATAGCCTCCACATTGACACTATACCGGTACCCCTGTATATAGCCTCCACATTGACACTATACCGTAACACCCTGTATATAGCCTCCACATTGACACTATACCGGTACTCCTGTATATAGCCTCCACATTGACTCTGTACTGTAATACCCTGTATATAGCCTCCACATTGACTCTGTACTGTAATACCCTGTATATAGCCTCCACATTGACACTATACCGTAACACCCTGTATATAGCCTCCACATTGACACTATACCGTAATACCCTGTATATAGCCTCCACATTGACACTATACCGTAACACCCTGTATATAGCCTCCACATTGACTCTGTACCGTAATACCCTGTATATAGCCTCCACATTGACTCTGTACTGGTACCCCCTGTATATAGCCTCCACATTGACTCTGTACTGGTACCCCCTGTATATAGCCTCCACATTGACTCTGTACTGGTACCCCCTGTATATAGCCTCCACATTGACTCTGTACCAGTACCCCTGTATATAGCCTCCACATTGACTCTGTACCAGTACCCCCTGTATATAGCCTCCACATTGACTCTGTACCGTACCCCCTGTATATAGCCTCCACATTGACTCTGTACCGGTACCCCTGTATATAGCCTCCACATTGACTCTGTACTGGTACCTGTATATAGCCTCCACATTGACACTATACCGTAACATCCTGTATATAGCCTCCACATTGACACTATACCGTAACATCCTGTATATAGCCTCCACATTGACACTATACCGTAACATCCTGTATATAGCCTCCACATTGACACTATACCGTAACATCCTGTATATAGCCTCCACATTGACACTATACCGGTACTCCTGTATATAGCCTCCACATTGACACTATACCGTACTCCCTGTATATAGCCTCCACATTGACACTATACCGTAACATCCTGTATATAGCCTCCACATTGACACTATACCGTAACATCCTGTATATAGCCTCCACATTGACACTATACCGTAACATCCTGTATATAGCCTCCACATTGACACTATACCGTAACATCCTGTATATAGCCTCCACATTGACACTATACCGTAACATCCTGTATATAGCCTCCACATTGACACTATACCGTAACACCCTGTATATAGCCTCCACATTGACACTATACTGGTAACATCCTGTATATAGCCTCCACATTGACACTATACTGGTACTCCCCTGTATATAGCCTCCACATTGACACTATACTGGTAACATCCTGTATATAGCCTCCACATTGACACTATACCGTAACATCCTGTATATAGCCTCCACATTGACACTATACCGTAACATCCTGTATATAGCCTCCACATTGACACTATACCGTAACATCCTGTATATAGCCTCCACATTGACACTATACCGTAACATCCTGTATATAGCCTCCACATTGACACTATACCGTAACACCCTGTATATAGCCTCCACATTGACACTATACCGGTACTCCCTGTATAAAGACGTGCTTTTTATTTTACTGCTGCTGTTTAATTATTTGTTACTTTGATTTTCAATTTCATACTTAACCCTTTTTTTCTTAACTTCTTAAAGCTTTGTTGGTGTCACGCCCTGGCCATAGAGAGGGTTTTATTCTCTCTCTATTTTGGTTAGGCCAGGGTGTGACTAGGGTGGGCATTCTAGTTTATTTAGTTCTATGTTTTCTAATTCTTTGTGTTTGGTCGGGTATGGTCCTCAATCAGAGGCAGCTGTCTATCGTTGTCTCTGATGTATGGCTAAATGTATCTAACTTATGGCTGAAATGTTGCTCATAACTCCCATTGATTTTGTTGGTCCTTCTATCTTTGGTATTGTAGCAACCTACTGAGGTCATTGCGGTATTTTGAGGATCATTTGGCCTTTTTGGCTACATTCTGTTTTGTTTTGATGACACATTTGACATTGACCTTTCCTCCTACAGAACCTGGTAATCCTGCAGACTCCTAGATGACATCCGCTGTCATCCGCTGTTCCAAATGATATGGAAATCATCCTCCTCACCCACTCTATTTCTCTCTCTCTGTGTCTCTCTCTTTCTTTCTGACTCTCTCTCTTTCTGACTCTCTCATATATACAGTGGGCTCCAAAATTACTGGCATCCCTTAAACAAATATAAACAATATAATTATAGAGATAAACTCAAAATACCAACATGTGAGAAATACTGTACTTTATTAATGTTTCAATGGAACCAACCAAAATAATTTATTGATTTAATTTAAAAATCAATGTCCTCTAAATCAAGGTTTCACAATTAATGGCACCCTTAAAGATTATTGTAAATAACATCTACCAAAATTAAACCACAAATTAAATTACACTTATTTAAGTTTATCTAAGTCTTAAGGAACTATATTGAGCCATTACATCACTTCCTGTTTCACTGGGGTATAAAAATGAGGTAACACACATGCAGTATCCCACTGTTGTCAAACACCACGAAGAAAACAACAGAACTGGCAGTTCAAAAGAGACAGATGGTCGTAGACCTTCATAAATCTGGTAGTGGCTACAAGAAGATCCACAAACGATTGAATATACCACTGAGCACTGTCAGGGCAATTATTAAAACATTCAATAGATATGGAGCAGTTGAAAACCTCACGGGTAGAGGACACAAATACATTTTGCCCCCTAGGATAGGGAGGAGGATGGTGAGAGAAGAAACAAAATCCCCAAGAATCACTGTGAAAGATTTGCAGGCCTTGGTGGCGTCTTGGGGTCACCAGGTTTCAAAAAGCATCTTCAGACTCCACCTCCACAACCACAGGCTCTTTGGAAGGGTTGCCAGAAGAAAGCTCTTTCTGACCACAAGACACAGACACAAGCACTTGGAGCCAAACGTAATTTAAATTATGACTGGAAGAAGGTGCTCTGGACCGATGGGACCAAAATGTAACGTTTTGGTCAGATACAGCATTGGCATTTTTGGCGTCGAAACAGAGATGCATACAAGGAGAGGCACCTCATACCCACAGTGAAACAGAGATGCATACAAGGAGAGGCACCTCATACCCACGGTGAAATATGGAGGGGGTCAGTGATGTTTTGGGGCTGTTTTAATTCCAGAGGTCCAGGGCCAGGTCACTGGTTAAGATTGACGGCATAATGAATTCCACCAAGTATCAGACAATTTTGGCTGATAATCTGGTTGCCTCTGCCAGAAGCCTGGGACTTGGCTGTAGGTGGACTTTCCAACAAGACAATGACCCGAAACATACCTCAAGATCCACATTGAAATGGTTCTGTGACAACAACATCAATGTTCTGCCATGGCCATCTCAGTCACCTGACCTCAATCCAATGGAAAACCTGTGGTCTGAGTTGAAGAGGGCAGTTGATAAGCACAAACCCAAGAATGTGAAGGACCTTGAAAGGATCTGCATAGAGGAATGGTCCAAAATCCCTCCAAATGTGTTCCTTAACCTTATCAAACATTACAGGAAAAGACTTCATGCTGTTATCCTTGCCAGAGGCACTAAGTCCTGAATCTAGGATTACAGGGACTCTCCACAACTATATTCAATGTGCGGGACAAGGTTGAGGCTATGATTAAGAAGTTGGAGCTCTTCTCTGTCTGCATTAACAAGGACAACACAGGTCTTTCCATCATTGCATGATTTTTTTGTGTGCAAATGAACTCAAGCTGACGGACAATGTCAAATGGTATATAGCGAAGCACCGGAGTGAGTTGGGTGCACAATTACGCAGGTACTTTCCCAAACAGATGACACAAACAACTGGATTTTGTTATCCCTTTCATGCCCTGCCTCCAGTCCATTTACCGATATCTGAACAAGAGAGCCTCATCGAAATTGCAACAAGCGGTTCTGTGAAACTTGAATTTAATCAGAAGCCACTACCAGATTTCTGGATTGGGCTGCTCTCAGAGTATCCTGCCTTGGCAAATCACGCTGTTAAGACACTGATGCCCTTTGCAACCACATACCTATGTGAGAGTGGATTTTGGCCCTCACTAGCATGAAAACTAAATACAGGCACAGACTGTGTTTGGAAAATGATTTAAGACTGAGACTCTCTCCAATACAACCCAACATTGCAGAGTTATGTGCATCCTTTCAAGCCTACCCTTCTCATTAACCTGTTAGTGATCTCTTCCCACTCGGATCCCATTAACGGGATTGATTTGACAACAGCTAGTGAAATTGCAGCGCCAAATTCAAAAATAGAAATACTAAATAAATATAATAAAGATTCAAAAACATACATGTATAATACATCAAAATAAAGCTCAACTTCGTGTTAATCCAACCACAGTGTCAGATTTCAAAAGGCTTTATGATGAAAGCAAACCATGCAATTATCTGAGGACACACCAACATATTTCATCATATTTCAGGCGCTACACAAAACTCAGAAATAACGATATAATTCATGCCTTACCTTTGAAGATCTTCTTATGTTGGCACGCCAAAATGTCCCAGAAACATCACAAATGGTCCTTTTGTTCGATAATCTCCTTTGTTATATCCCCAAAATGTCAATTTATTTGGCATGTTTGATTCAGAAAATGCACTGGTTCCAACTCGCCCAACATGACTACAAATGATCTAATAAGTTGCCTGTAAATTTAGTCCAAACATTTCAAACAACTTTCCTAATCCAACCATAGGTATTTCAAAATGTAAATAAGCAATACATTTTAAGACGGAATATATTGTGTTCAATAGCGGATAAAATCAATGTGGAGCGAGCTTCAGGTCACGCGCCCCAAACAAAAGAGTCCACTTGGCCCGAGTCCCAGAAATGAAAGGGCTACTTCTTCATTTCTCAAAGGAAAAACATCAACCAATTTCTAAAGACTGTTGACATCTAGTGGAAGCCATAGGAACTGCAAGCATACTTCTATTAAAACGGGCTTGCCATAGAAAACTAATGGAAAACAGATTGACCTCAACAACAAGAAAATCCCTGGATGGATTGTGCTCGGGGTTTCGCCTGCCAAATCAGTTCTGTTATACTCACAGACATGATACAAACAGTTTTAGAAACTTCAGAGTGTTCTATCCTGGTCTACTAATAATATACACATCCTAGCCTCTGGGCCTGAGTGGCAGGCAGATTACTTTGGGCACGCTTTTCATCCGGACGTGAAAATACCGCTCCCTAGCCCAGAGGTTTTAACCTGTGTATCCTCAATTTTTTTTTTTTTGATGAACAAATAAGTTTTATATTTAAGATGGTTAAATAAAGAGCAGAAAAATTGATTATTATATTTGTGGTCTGGTCCTATAAGAGCTCTTTGTCACTTCCCACTATCCAAAGGTTTTGTGACAAAAACGAATTCTTATGTTTAATAAATGTATCGTATAGTGTGTGTGTGGCAGGTTTACAATGATGGTAAAAAAAAAAACATTTGAGAGTGACCCTGGTGCTAGACGGGCAGCTGGAGGTTGAATGTTTGAAGGGGTATGGGACTATAAAAAGTTTGTGAACCACTGATCTAGGGCAACAGTGTTTGTATTTGTTGTCCTGACAACTGGACCTTTTTTGGAACACCATCATTATAGTCTTACAGAGATTTACTGTCAGGGCCCAGGTCTGTCAGGGCCCAGGTCTGTCAGGGCCCTGGTCTGTCAGGGCCCAGATCTGACAGAATCTGTGCAGAAGATCTAGGTGCTGCTGTAGGCCCTCCTTGGTTGGAGACAGAAGCACCAGATCATCAGCAAACAGTAAACATTTGACTTCAGATTCTAGTCGGGTGAGGCTGGGTGCTGGGAGACTGTTCTAGTGCCCTTGTCAATTCGTTGATATATATGTTGAAAAGGGTGGGGCTTAATAGGTACGCAGCTTGGTTTGAAGAAATCAACTGTGGGAGCAATTATTAGAAATGGAAGACATACAAGACTACTGATAATCTCCCTCGATCTGGGGCTCCACAAAGATCTCACCGTGGGGTCAAAATGATCACAAAAACGGTGAGCAAAATCTCAGAACCACACGGGGTACCTAGTGAATGACCTGCAGAGAGCTGGGACCAAAGTAACAAAGCCTACCATCAGTAACACACTACGCTGCCAGGGACTCAAATCCTGCAGTGCCAGACGTGTCCCCCCTGCTTAAGCAAGTACATGTCCAGGCCGTCTGAAGTTTGCTAGAGAGCATTTTGGATGATCCAGAAGAAGATTGGGAGAATGTCATATGGTCAGACCAAAATATAACTTTTTGGTAAAACTCAACTCGTCGTGTTTGGAGGACAAAGAATGCTGAGTTGCATCCAAAGAACACCATACCTACTGTGAAGCATGTGGGTGGAAACATCATGCTTTGGGGCTGTTTTTCAGCAAAGGGATCAGGACGACTGATCGTTGTAAAGGAAAGAATGAATGGGCCATGTATCGTGAGATTTTGAGTGAAAACCTCCTTCCACCAGCAAGGGCATTGAAGATGAAATGTGGCTGGGTCTTTCAGCATGACAATGATCCCAAACACACCGCCCGGGCAACGAAGGAGTGGCTTCGTAAACATTTCAAGGTCTTGGAGTGGCCTAGCCAGTCTCCAGATCTCAACCCCATTGAAAATCTTTGGAGGGAGTTGAAAGTCCGTGTTGCCCAGCAACAGCCCCAAAACATCACTGCTCTAGAGGAGATATGCATGGAGGAATGGGCAAAATACCAGCAACAGTGTGTGAAAACCTTGTGAAGACTTACAGAAAACGTTTGACCTCTGTCATTACCAACAAAAGGGTATATAACAAAGTATTGAGATAAACTTTGTTATTGATCAAATACTTATTTTCCACCCATAATTTGCAAATAAATTCATTACAACTCTGTGATTTCTGGATTTTTTCTTCTCATTTTGTCTGTCATAGTTTAAGTGTACCTATGATGAAAATTACAGGCCTCTCTCTCATCTTTTTTAAGTGAGAACTTGTACAATCGGTGGCTGACAAAATACTTTGCCCCACTGTATATGTTGAAGAGGTGGAGCTTGGGCTGCATCCTGTTTCACCACGGCCATGGTGGAAAGAAGCGTGTGTTTTTTTTGTCTATCTTAACCGCACACTTGTTGTTTGTAAACAAATCTTGTGTACAAATCTTTGAAGGTAAAGATAACTGAACTAAATGACTATCGCCCCGTAATCATGAAGTGCTTTGAGAGACCAACAGGTCCACAGACGATGCAATCGCCATGACACTGCATACTGCCCTATCCCATCTGGACAAGAGGAATAACTACGTGAGAATGCTGTTCATCGACTACAGCTCGGCATTCAACACCATAGTACCCTCCAAGCTCATCATCAAGCTTAAGAGACCCTGGGGTCTCTACCCGCCTGTGCAACTGGGTACTGGACTTTCTGACGGGCCGCCCCAGGTGGTGAGGGTAGGCAACAACATCTCCACCCCGCTGATCCTCAACACTGGGGCCCCACAAGGGTGCGTCTGAGCCCCTCCTGTACTCCCTGTTCACCCACGACTGCGTGGCCACGCACGCCTCCAACTCAATCATCAAGTTTGCAGACGACACAACAGTGGTAGGCTTGATTACCAACAACGACGAGACGGCCTACAGGGAGGAGGTGAGGGCACTTGAGTGTGGTGTCAGGAAAATAACCTCTCACTCAACGTCAACAAAACAAAGGAGATGATTGTGGACTTCAGAAACAGCAGAGGAACACCCCCCCTATCCACATCGATGGAACAGTAGTGGAGAGGGTAGCAGTTTTAAGTTCCTCGGCATACACATCACAGACAAACTGAATTGGTCCACTCACACAGACAGCATCGTGAAGAAGGCGCAGCAGCGCCTCTTCAACCTCAGAGGCTGAATATATTTGGCTTGTCACAAAGCACTCACAAACTTCTACAGATGCACAATGTGAGAGCATCCTGGCGGGCTGTATCTACCGCCTGGTACGGCAACTTCACTCCGCCCACACCCACTGAGGCTCTCAGAGGTAGTGATCTGCACAACATCACCGGGGGCAAACTACCTGGCCCTCAGGCCACCTACAGCACCTGATGTCACAGGAAGGACAAAAATATCATGATGGACAGCAACCGCCCGAGCCAAGGTACCTGCCACCTAGATTTGTCTGCTCAAGAAGGTAGTAGCTCTAGGCAGAAGAGGCTGAAAAACGCTTCTATCTCAAGGCCATCAGACTGTTACAAGCAGCCATCTACCCCTATGCCATTTGGGAGGCTGCCAACATCACAGACCAGAAATCATTGGCCTCTTTATACAATAAAGACTTAATCAAGAGATCACTAGTCACTTTTCATCTCATATGTATATACTGTATTTCTATACCATCTACTGCATCTTGCCTATGCAGTTCGGCCATCGCTCATCCATATATTTATATGTACATATTCTTATTCATCCTTTATATTTTATTGTGTATAAGGTAGTTGTTGTGAATTTGTTTGGGTTACTTGTTAGATATTACTGCATAGTCAGAACTAGAAGCACAAGCATTTCGCTACACTCAAATTAACATCTGCTAACCATGTGTATGTGACAAATAACATCTGCTAACCATGTGTATGTGACAAACTAACCATGTGTATGTGACAAATAACATCTGCTAACCATGTGTATGTGACAATTAACATCTGCTAACCATGTGTATGTGACAAATAACATCTGCTAACCATGTGTATGTGACAAATAACATCTGCTAACCATGTGTATGTGACAAATAACATCTGCTAACCATGTGTATGTGACAAATAACATCTGCTAACCATGTGTATGTGACAAATAACATCTGCTAACCATGTGTATGTGACAAATAACATCTGCTAACCATGTGTATGTGACAAATAACATCTGCTAACCATGTGTATGTGACAAATAACATCTGCTAACCATGTGTATGTGACAAATAACATCTGCTAACCATGTGTATGTGACAAATTAACATCTGCTAACCATGTGTATGTGACAAATAACATCTGCTAACCATGTGTATATGACAAATAACATCTGCTAACCATGTGTATGTGACAAATAACATCTGCTAACCATGTGTATGTGACAAATTAACATCTGCTAACCATGTGTATGTGACAAATAACATCTGCTAACCATGTGTATGTGACAAATAACATCTGCTAACCATGTGTATGTGACAAATAACATCTGCTAACCATGTGTATGTGACAAATAACATCTGCTAACCATGTATGTGACAATTAACATCTGCAAACCATGTGTATGTGACCAATAACATCTGCTAACCATGTGTATGTGACAAATAACATCTGCTAACCATGTGTATGTGACAATTAACATCTGCTAACCATGTGTATGTGACCAATAACATCTGCCAACCATGTGTATGACAAATAACATCTGCTAACTATGTGTATGTGACAATTAACATCTGCTAACCATGTGTATGACCAATAACATCTGCTAACCATGTGTATGTGACAATTAACATCTGCTAACCATGTGTATGTGACCAATAACATCTGCTAACCATGTGTATGTGACCAATAACATCTGGCAACCATGTGTATGTGACCAATAACATCTGCAAACCATGTGACCAATAACATCTGCTAACCATGTGTATGTGACCAATAACATCTGCTACTACCATGTGACCAATAACATCTGCTAACCATGTGTATGTGACCAATAACATCTGCTAACCATGTGACCAATAACATCTGCTAACCATGTGTATGTGACCAATAACATCTGCTAACCATGTGTATGTGACCAATAACATCTGCTAACCGTGTGACCAATAACATCTGCTAACCCATGTGTATGTGACCAATAACATCTGCAAACCAATGACCACAACATATGCTAACCATGTGACTAATAAAAATCTGCTAACCATGTGTATGTGACCATTAACATCTGCTAACCATGTGACCAACATCTGCTAACCATGTGTATGTGACAAATAACATCTGCTAACCATGTGTATGTGACAAATAACATCTGCTAACCATGTGTATGTGACCAATAACATCTGCTAACCATGTGCTCTCATGTACCTATGATGAAAATTACAGGCCTCTCTCATCTTTTTTAAGTGGGAGAACTTGTACAATCGGTGGCTGACAAAATACTTTTGCCCCACTGTATATGTTGAAGAGGGTGGAGCTTAAGCTGCATCCCTGTTTCACCCCTAATCGGCCATGTGGAAAGAAGCGTGTGTTTTTTTTTGTCTATCTTAACCGCACACTTGTTGTTTGTGTACAAATCTTGTGTACAAATCTTTGAAGGTAAAGATAACTGAACTAAATGACTATCGCCCCGTAATCATGAAGTGCTTTGAGAGACCCCAACAGGTCCACAGACGATGCAATCGCCATGACACTGCATACTGCCCTATCCCATCTGGACAAGAGGAATAACTACGTAAGAATGCTGTTCATTGTCTACAGCTCAGCATTCAACACCATAGTACCCTCCAAGCTCATCATAAAGCTTAAGGCCCTGGGTCTTAACTCCGCCCTGTGCAACTGGGTCCTGGACTTTCTGACGGGCCGCCCCAGGTGGTGAGGGTAGATAACAACATCTCCACCCCGCTGATCCTCAACACTGGGGCCCCACATGGGTGCGTGCTCAGCCCCCTCCTTTACTTCCTGTTCACCCATGACTGCGTGGCCATGCAGGCATAGAACTCAATCATCAAGTTTGCAGACGACACAACAGTAGTGGGCTTGATTACCAACAATGACGAGGACGGCCTACAGGGAGGAGGTGAGGGCACTTGGAGTGTGGTGTCAGGAAAACAACCTCTCACTCAACGTCAGCAAAACAAAGGAGATGATCGTGGACTTCAGGAAACAGCAGAGGGAGCACCCCCATCCACATCGACGGGACAGTAGTGGAGAAGATGGAAAGTTTTAAGTTCCTCGCGCATACACATCACAGACAAACTGAAATGGTCCACCCACACAGACAGCATGGTGAAGAAGGTGTAACAGAGCCTCTTCAACCTCAGAGGCTGAATATATTTGGCTTGTCACCTAAAACCCTCACAAAATGTTACAGATGCACAATTGAGAGCATCCTGTCAGGCTGTATCACCGCCTGGTATTGCAACTACACAGTCCTCAACCGCTAAGGCTCCGGGTAGTGAGATCTGCACAATGCATCACCGGGGGCAAAACTACCTGGCCCTCCAGGCCACCTACAGCACCTGATGTCACAGGAAGGACAAAAATATCATGATGGACAACAACCACCCGAGCCAGTGCCTGTTCACCTCGTTGTCATCCAGAAGGTGACGTCAGCTGGGCAGAGAGACTGAAAAACAGCTTCTATCTCAAGGCCATCAGACTGTTAAACAGCCATCACTAACATTGAGAGGCTGCTGCCAACATACAGACCTGAAATCATTGGCCTCTTTAATAAATAGACTTAATCAAGGAATCACTAGTCACTTTTCATCTCATATGTATATACTGTATTTCATACCATCTACTGCATCTTGCCTATGCAGTTCGGCCATCGCTCATCCATATTTATATGTACATATTCTTATTCATCCCTTTATATTTGTGTGTATAAGGTAGTTGTTGTGAATTTGTTAGATTACTTGTTAGATATTACTGCATAGTCAGAACTAGAAGCACAAGCATTTCGCAAATTACACTCAAATTAACATCTGCTAACCATGTGTATGTGACAAATAACATCTGCTAACCATGTGTATGTGACAAATAACATCTGCTAACCATGCTAACCAACCATGTGTATGTGACAAATAACATCTGCTAACCATGTGTATGTGACAAATAACATCTGCTAACCCATAACAAATAACATCTGTATGTGACAAATAACATCTGCTAACCATGTGTATGTGACAAATAACATCTGCTAACCATGTGTATGTGACAAATAACATCTGCTAACCATGTGTATGTGACAAATAACATCTGCTAACCATGTGTATGTGACAAATAACATCTGCTAACCATGTATGTGACAAAATAACATCTGCTAACCATGTATGTGACAAATAACATCTGCTAACCATGTGTATGTGACAAATAACATCTGCTAACCATGTAACCATGTGTATGTGACAAATAACATCTGCTAACCATGTGTATATGACAAATAACATCTGCTAACCATGTGTATGTGACAAATAACATCTGCTAACCATGTGTATGTGATGTGAACCATGTGTATTAAATTAACATCTGCTAACCATGTGTATGTGACCAATAACATCTGCTAACCATGTGTATGTGACAAATAACATCTGCTAACCATGTGTATGTGACAAATAACATCTGCTAAATAACATCTGCTAACCATGTGTATGTGTGACAAATAACATCTGCTAACCATGTATATGACAACATCTGCAAACCATGTGTATGTGACCAATAACATCTGCCAAACCATGTGTATGTGACCAAATAACATCTGCTAACCATGTGTACCAATAACATCTGCTAACCATGTGTATGTGACCAATAACATCTGCTAACCATGTGATGTGACCAATAACATCTGCTAACCATCTGCTAACCATGTATGTGACCTAACATCTGCTAACCATGTGACCAATAACATCTGCTAACCATGTGTATGTGACCAATAACATCTTGCTAACCATGTGACAATAACATCCTGCTAACCATGTGTATGTGACCAATAACATCTGCTAACCATGTGACCAATAACATCTGCTAACCATGTGTATGTGTGACCAATAACATCTGCTAACCAACCATGTGACCAATAACATATACTAACCATGTGACTATGCACAACATAAATAACATATGCTAACCATGTGACTAACCATGTGTATGTGACCATTAACATCTGCTAACCATGTGACCAATAACATCTGCTAACCATGTGTATGTGACAAATAACATCTGCTAACCATGTATGTGACAAATAACATCTGCTAACCATGTGTATGTGACCAATAACATCTGCTAACCATGTGCTCTCATGTACCTATGATGAAAAATTACAGGCCTCTCTCATCTTTTTAAGTGGGAGAACTTGTACAATCGGTGGCTGACAAAATACTTTTTTGCCCCACTGTATATGTTGAAGGGTGGAGCTTAAGCTGCATCCCTGTTTCACCCACGGCCATGTGGAAAGAAGCGTGTGTTTTTTTTGTCTATCTTAACCGCACACTTGTTGTTTGTGTACAAATCTTGTGTACAAATCTTTGAAGGTAAAGATAACTGAACTAAATGACTATCGCCCGTAATCATGAAGTGCTTTGAGAGACCCCAACAGGTCCACAGACGATGCAATCGCCATGACACTGCATACTGCCCTATCCCATCTGGACAAGAGGAATAACTACGTAAGAATGCTGTTCATTGTCTACAGCTCAGCATTCAACACCATAGTACCCTCCAAGCTCATCATAAAGCTTAAGGCCCTGGGTCTTAACTCCGCCCTGTGCAACTGGGTCCTGGACTTTCTGACGGGCCGCCCCAGGTGGTGAGGGTAGATAACAACATCTCCACCCCGCTGATCCTCAACACTGGGGCCCCACATGGGTGCGTGCTCCAGCCCCCTCCTTTGCTTCCTGTTCACCCATGACTGCGTGGCCATGCAGGCATAGAACTCAATCATCAAGTTTGCAGACGACAACAGTAGTGGGCTTGATTACCAACAATGACGAGACGGGCCTACAGGGAGGAGGTGAGGGCACTTGGAGTGTGGTGTCAGGAAAACAACCTCTCACTCAACGTCAGCAAACAAGGAGAGATGATCGTGGACTTCCAGGAAACAGCAGAGGGAGCACCCCCATCCACATCGACGGGACAGTAGTGGAGAAGATGGAAAGTTTTAAGTTCCTCCGGCGTACACATCACAGACAAACTGAAATGGTCCACCCACACAGACAGCATGGTGAAGAAGGTGTAACAGAGCCTCTTCAACCTCAGAGGCTGAATATATTTGGCTTGTCACCTAAAACCCTCACAAAAATGTTACAGATGCACAATTGAGAGCATCCTGTCAGGCTGTATCACCGCCTGGTATTGCAACTACACAGTCCTCAGCCGCTAAGGCTCCGGGTAGTGAGATCTGCACAATGCATCACCGGGGGCAAACTACTGGCCCTCCAGGCCACCTACAGCACCTGATGTCACAGGAAGGACAAAAATATCATGATGGACAACAACCACCCGAGCCAGTGCCTGTTCACCTCGTTGTCATCCAGAAGGTGACGTCAGCTGGGCAGAGAGACTGAAAAACAGCTTCTATCTCAAGGCCATCAGACTGTTAAACAGCCATCACTAACATTGAAGAGGCTGCTGCCAACATACAGACCTGAAATCATTGGCCTCTTTAATAAATAGACTTAATCAAGGAATCACTAGTCACTTTTCATCTCATATGTATATACTGTATTTCATACCATCTACTGCATCTTGCCTATGCAGTTCGGCCATCATCATCCATATATTTATATGTACATATTCTTATTCATCCCTTTATATTTGTGTGTATAAGGTAGTTGTTGTGAATTTGTTAGATTACTTGTTAGATATTACTGCATAGTCAGAACTAGAAGCACAAGCATTTCGCTACCTCAAATTAACATCTGCTAACCATGTGTATGTGACAAATAACATCTGCTAACCATGTGTATGTGACAAATAACATCTGCTAACCATGTATGTGACAATTAACATCTGCTAACCATGTGTATGTGACAAATAACATCTGCTAACCATGTATATGTGACAAATAACATCTGCTAACCATGTATGTGACAAATAGCATCTGCTAACCATGTATGTGACAAATAACATCTGCCCCAACCATGTGTATGTGACAAATAACATCTGCTAACCATGTGTATGTGACAAATAACATCTGCTAACCATGTGTATGTGACTAAATAACATCTGCTGACCATGTATGTGACAAATAACATCTGCTAACCATGTGTATGTGACAAATAGCATCTGCTAACCATGTGTATGTGACAAATAACATCTGTTAACCATGTGTATGTGACAAATTAACATCTGCTAACCATGTGTATGTGACAAATAACATCTACTAACCATGTGTATATGACAAATAACATCTGCTAACCATGTGTATGTGACAAATAACATCTGCTAACCATGTATGTGACAGAGTATCACTAACCATGTGTATGTGACAAATAACATCTGCTAACCATGTGTATGTGACAAATAACATCTGCTAACCATGTGTATGTGACAAATAACATCTGCTAACCATGTGTATGTGACAAATAACATCTGCTAATATGTGTATGTGACAATTAACATCTGCAAACCATGTGTATGTGACCAATAACATCTGCTAACCATGTGTATGTGACGAATAACATCTGTAACCATGTGTATGTGACAATTAACATCTGCTAACCATGTATGTGACCAATAACATCTGCTAACCATGTGTATGTGACAAATAACATCTGCTAACCATGTATGTGACAATTAACATCTGCTAACCATGTGTATGTGACCAATAACATCTGTAACCATGTGTATGTGACAATTAACATCTACTAACCATGTGTATATGACCAATAACATCTGCTAACCATGTGTATGTGACCAATAACATCTGCTAACCATGTGTATGTGACCAATAACATCTGCTAACCATGTGACCAATAACATCTGCTAACCATGTGTATGTGACCAATAACATCTGCTAACCATGTGACCAATAACATCTGCTAACCATGTGTATGTGACCAATAACATCTGCTAACCATGTGACCAATAACATCTGCTAACCATGTGTATGTGACCAATAACATCTGCTAACCATGTGTATGTGACCAATAACATCTGCTAACCATGTGACCAATAACATCTGCTAACCATGTGTATGTGACCAATAACATCTGCTAACCATGTGACCAATAACATATGCTAACCATGTGACTAATAAAATCTGCTAACCATGTGTATGTGACCATTAACATCTGCTAACCATGTGACCAATAACATCTGCTAACCATGTGTATGTGACAAATAACATCTGCTAACCATGTGTATGTGACAAATAACATCTGCTAA